>NC_060139.1:1076845069-1077145069 GCF_021461385.2 Schistocerca piceifrons
GATTTCTGTGTTAATTCGTCAGTGTGAGGGGGCTATGAATGCGGAAAAAAAGGAATAGTGAATCGGAAAGGAGATACCCGCCTTCCAAAAGAAAATCCTGTCTTATCTATAGAGACGTTACTCGATTTAGTACTGGAAGTCATAGAACCCATAGTATTCCATAGCGACGCCATTTCGAGGTTAATTCGTCAATGTGAGGGAGCGAGGGATGCAGTAAAGAAAGAATAGTGCGTCGAACAAGGAGATACTCGCCTCCCAAAAGAAAATCCTGTCGTTTCCACAGAAACGTCACTCGATTTAGAAGGAGAAGTCATAGAACCCGTAGGATTTCATAGCGACGCAATATCTGTGCTAATTCGTCAAAGTGGGGGAACGAGAAATGCAGTAAAGAAGGAATAGTGCATCAGAAAGGAGATACACGCCTCCCAAAACAAAATCTTGTCGTTTCCATAGAAACTTACTCGATTTAGAAGGAGAAGTCATAGAACCCGTAGGATTTCATAGCGACGCAATTTCTGTGTTAATTCGTCAATGTGAGAGGGGGAGGGATGCAGTAAATAAGGAATAGTGCATCAGAAAAGAGATACTCGAGTCCCAAAAGAGGATCCTGTCGTTTCCATAGAAACGTTACTCGATTTAGAAGGAGAAGTCATGGAACCCATAGTATTTCATAGCGACTCAATTTCAGTGTTAATTCGTCAAAGTGAGGGAGCGAGGGATGCAGTAGAGAAAGAATAGTGCATCAGAAAAGAAATAATCGCCTCCCAAAAGAAAATCCTGTCGTTGCAATACAAACGTTACTAGATTTAGAAGGAGAAGTCATAGAACCCATAGTATTTCATAGAGACGCAATTTCTGTGTTAATTCGTCAATGTGAGGGAGCAAGGGATGCAGTGAAGAAGGAATAGTGCACCGGAAAGGAGATACTCGCCTCCCAAAAGAAAATCCAGTCGGTTCCATAGAAACGTTACTCGATTTAGAAGGAGAAGTCATAGAACCCGTAGTATTTCATAGCGACGCAATTTCTTCGTTAATTCGTCAATGTGAGGGAGCGAGGGATGCGGTAAAGAAGGAATAGTGGATCGGAAACATTATACTCGCCTCCCAAAAGAAAATCATGTCGTTTCCATAGAGACGTTACTCGATTTAGAAGGAGAAGTCATAGAACCCGTAGTATTTCATAGCGATGCAATGTCTGTGTTAATTCGTCAATGTGAGGGAGCGAGAGATGCAGTAAAGAAGAAATAGTGCACCGGAAAGGAGATACTCGTATCTCACAAAAAAATCCAGTCGTTTCCGTAGAACCGAAACTCGATTTAGAACGAGAAGACATGGAACCCATAGTATTCGGTAGCGACGCAATTTTAGTGTAAATTCGACAAAGTCAGGGAGCGAGGGATGCAGTAAAGAAGGAATAGTGCATCGGAATGTGGATACTTGCCTCCCAAAAGAAAATGCTGTCGGTTCCATACAAACGTTACTCGATTTAGAAGGAGATGTCATAGACCCCATAGTATTGCATAGCGACGCAATTTCTGTGTTAATTCGTCAAACTGAGTAAGCGAGGAATGCAGTAAAGAAGGAATAGTGCATCGGAAACGAGAAACACGTATCCCAAAAGGAAATCCTGTCGTTTCCTTAGAAACGTTACTCGATTTAGAAGGAGAAGGCATAGAACCCATAGTATTTCATAACGACGCAATTTCTGTGTTAATTCGTCAATGTGAGAGAGCGAGGGATCGAGTAAAGGAGGAATAGTGAATCGGAAAGGAGATACTCGCCTCCGAAAAGAAAATCCTGTCGTTTCCATAGAAACGTTACTCGATTTAGAAAGAGAAGTGGTAGAACCCATAGTAATTCATAGCGACGCAATTTCTATGCTTATTCGACAATGTGAGGGAACGAGGATTGCAGTAAAAAAGGAATAGTACATCGGTAGGAAGATACTCGTATCCCAAAGGAAAATCCTGTCGTTTTCGTAGAAACGTTACAAGATTTAGAACGAGATGTCATAGAGCCCATAGTATTTCATAGCTATCCAATTTCTGTGTTAATTCGTCAATGTGAGGGAGCGAGGTAAGCAGTAAACAAGGAATAGTGCATCGGAAAGGAGATACTCGTATCCCAAAGGTAAATACTGTCGTTTCCATAGAAACGTTAAACGATTTAGAAGGAGAGGTCACAGAACCCATAGTATATCATAGCGACGCAATTTCTGCGTTAATTCGACAATGTGAGGGAGCGAGAGATGCAGTAAAGATGGAATAGTGCATCGGAAAAGAGATACTCGTATGCCAAAAGAAAATTGGGTCGTTTCCATAGAATGTTACTCGATTTGGAAGGAGATGTCATAGAACACATAGTATTTCATAGCGACGCATTTTCTGTGGTAATTCGTCAATGTGAGGGAGCGAGTGGTGCAGTAAGAAGAAATAGTGCATCGGATAGCAGATAACCGTATCCCAAAAGAAAATCCTCTCGTTTTGATAGAAACGTTAATCGATTTAGAAGGAGATGTCATAGAACCCAAAGAATTTCATAGCGACGGAATTTGTGAGTTAATTCGTCAATGTGAGGGAGCCAGGGATGCAGTAAAGGTGGAATAGTCCATCCGAAAGGAGATACTCGTAACCCTAAAGAAAATCCTGTCGTTTCAATAGAATCGTTACTCGATTTAGAAGGAGAAGTCACAGAACCCATAGTATTTCTTAGCGACGCAATTTCTGTGCTTATTCGCCAATGTGAGGGAACGAGGGATGCAGTAAAGAAATAATAGTGCATCGGAAAGGAGATACTCGGATCCCAAAAGAAAATCCCGTGGTTTCTTTAGAAACGTTACACGATTTAGAAGGAGAAGTCGCAGATCCCATAATAATCCATAGCGACGCAAATTCTGTGTTAATTCGGTCGTGTGAGGGGGCGAGGGATGCAGTAAAAAAGGAATAGTACATCGGTAGGGAGATACTCGAATCCCAAAAGAAAATCCTGTCGTTTTCGTAGAAACTGTACAAGATTTAGAAGGAGAAGTCATGGAATTCATAGTATTTCATAGCGACGCAATTTCTGTGTTAAATCGTTAATGTGAGGGAGCGAGGGAAGCAGTAAACAAGTAATAGTGCATCGTAAACGAGATACTCGTACGCCAAAGGAAAATACTGTCGTTTCCATAGAAACGATACTCGATTTAGAAAGAGAAGTCATGGAACCCATAGTATTTTAGAGCGAAGCAATTTCTGTGTTAATTCGTCATTGTGAGGGAGCAAGGGATGCAGTAAACAAGGAACAGCGCATCGGAAGGAGATGTATCCCAAAAGAAAATCCTGTCGTTTAATTAGAAACGTTACTCGATTTTGAAGGAGACGTCACAGAACCCATAGTATTTCATAGCGACGCAATTTCTGTGTTAATTCGTGAATGTGAGGGAGCGAGGGATGCAGTAAAGAAGGAATAGTGCATCGGAAGGAGATACTCCTGTCCCAGAAGAAAATCTTGTCGTATCCATAGAAACGTTACTCGAGTTGGAAGGAGATGTCATAGAACCCATAGTACTTCATAGCGACGCAAAATCTGTGTTAAATCGTCAATGTGAGGGAGCGAGGGATGCAGTCAGGTACGAATAGTGCATCCGAAAGGAGATACTCGTATCCCAAAGGAAAATCCTGTCGTTTCCATAGAAACGTTACCCGATTTAGAAGGAGCAGTCATAGAACCCATAGTATTTCATAGCGAAGCATTTTCTGTTTTAATTCGTCAATGTGAGGGAGCGAGGGATGTAGTAAAGAAAAAAAAGTGCATCGGAAAGGAGATACTCGTATCCCTAAAGAAAATCCTGTCGTTTCCATATAAACGCTACTCGATTTAGAAGGAGAAGTCATTGAACTGATAGTATATCACAGCGCCGTAATTTCTGTGTTAATCCGTCAATGTGAGGGAGCGAGGGATACAGTAAAGAAGGGATAGTGAATCGGAAAGGAGATACTAGTATCCAAAAAGAAGATCCTGTCGTTTCAATTGAAACGTTACTTGATTTAGAAGGAGAAGTCATAGAACCCATAGCATTCCATAGCGACGCAATTTCTGTGTTAATTCGTCAATGTGATGGAGCCAGGGATGCAGTAAAGAAGGAATAGTGCATCGGAAAGAAGTTACTCGTAACCCAAAAGAAAATCTTTTGGTTTCAATAGAAACGTTACTCGATTTAGAAGGACAAGTCATAGAATCCGTAATATTTCATAGCGACGCAATTTTTGAGTTACTTCGCCAATGTGAGGGAGCGAGGGATGCAGTACAGAAGGAATAGTGCATCGGGAAAGAGATGGTCGTATCCCAAAAAAAAATGCTGTCGTTACCATAGGAACGTTACTCGATTGAGCACGAGAAGTCATAGAACCCATAGTATTTCATAGCGACGCAATTTCTGTGTTAATTGTTCAATGTGAGGGAGTGAGGGATGCAGTAAACAAGGAATAGTGCATCGGAAGGAGATGTATCCCAAAAGAAACTCCTGTCGTCTCCATAGAAACGTTACTCGATTTAGAAGGAGAAGTCACAGAAATCATAGTATTTCATAGGGACGCAATTTCTGTGTTAATTCGTGAAAGTGAGTGAGCGATGGGTACAGTAACGAAGGAATAGTGCATCGGAAAGGAGATACTCGTATCCCAAATGAAAATCCTGCCTTTTCCATAGAAACGTTACTCGATTTAGAAGGAGAGGTCATAGAACACATTGTAGTTCATAGCGACGCAATTTCTGAGCCTATTCGTCAATATGAGGGAGCGACGGATGCAGTAAAGAAGGAATAGTGCATCGGAAAGGAGATGCGCGTATCCCAAAAGAAAACACTGTCGATTATATAGAAACATTACTCGATTTAGAAGGAGAAGTCATAGAACACATAGTATTTCATGCGACGCAATTTCTGTGTTCATTCGTATTCTTCAATGTGAGGGAGCGAATAACGCCGTAAAGAAGGAATAGTGCATTGGAAAGGAGATGCTCGTATCCCAAAAGAAAATCCTGTCGTTTCCATGGAAACGTTACTCGATTTAGAAGTAGGAGTTATATAAACCATAGTATTTCATAGCGACGCAATTTCTGTGTTTATTCGTCAATGTGAGGGAGCGAGGGATGCAGTAAAGAAGGAATAGTGCATCAGAAAGGAGATACGCGTATCCCAAAAGAAAACACTGTCGATTATATAGAAACATTCCTCGATTTGACGGAGAAGTCATAGAACCCATAGTATTTCATAGCGACGTAATTTCTGTATTAATTCGTCAATGTGAGGGAGCGAGGGATGCAGTAAAGAAGGAATACTGCATCGGAAAGGCGATGTCGTATCCCAAAAAAAAAATACTGTTGTTTCCACAGAAACGTTACTCGATTTAGAAGGAGATGTCATAGAACCCATAGTATTTCATGGCGACGCAGTATCTGTGTTAATTCGTCTGTGTGAGGGAGCGAGGGATGTGGTAAATGAAGAATAGTGCATCGGAAAGGAGATACTCGTATCCCAAAAGAAAATCCTGTCGTTTCCATAGAAATGTTACTCGATTTAGAGGGAGAAGTCGTAGAACACATAGTATTTCATAGTGACGCAATTTCTGTATTAATTCGTCAATGTGAGGGAGCGAGGGATGCTGTAAGGAAGGAATAGTGCATCAGAAAGGAGATACTCGTATCCCAAAAGTAAATTTTGTCGTTTCCATAGAAACGATACCCGATATTGAAGGAGAAGTCATAGAACCCATAGTATTTCATAGCGACGCAATTTCTGTGTTTATACGTTAATGTGAAGGTGCAAGTGATGCAGTAAAGAAGGAATAGTTCATCGGAAAGGAGAAACTCGTATCCCAAAAGAAAATCCTCTCGATTCCGTAGAAACGTTACACGTTTTAGAAGGAGATGTCATTGAACCCATAGTATTTCATTGCGACGCAATATCTGTGTTAATTCGTCAATGTGAGGGAGCGAGGGTTGCAGTAAGACTGGAAAAGTGGCTCGTAAAGCTGTTACATTTATCCAAAAAAAAATCATGTCGTTTCCATGGAAACGAAACTCGATTTAGAAGCAGAAGTCATAGAACACATGGAATTTCATATCGACGAAATTTCTGTGTTAATTCGTCAATGCGAGGGAGTGATGGATGCAGTAAAGAAGGAATAGTGCATCGGAAAGGAGATGGTCGTATCCCAAAAGAAAATCCTCTCGCTACCATAGAAACGTTACTCGATTTAGAAGGAGATGTCATAGGACCCATAGTATTTCATAGCGATGCAATTTCTGTGTTAATTCGTCAATGTGAGGGAGCGAGGTATGCAGTAAAGATGAAATAGTGCTTCTTATAGGAGATACTCGTATCCCAAAAGAAAATCTTGTCGTTTCCATAGAAACATTACTCGATTTAGAAGGAGAAGTCATATAACCCATAGTATTTCATAGCGACGCAATTTCTGTGCTTATTCGTCAATGTGAGGGAGCGAGGGACGCAGTAAAGAAGGAGTAGTGCATCGAACGGAGATACTCGTATCCCAAAAGAAAACACTGTCGATTATATAGAAACATATTCGATTTAGAAGGAGAAGTCATAGAACCCATAGTATTTTATAGCGACGCAATTTCTGTGTTCATTCGTTAATGTGAGGGAGCGAGGGTTGCAGTAAAGAAGGAATAGTGCATCGGAAAGGAGATAGTCGTATCCCAAAAGAAAATTCTGTTGTTTCTATAGAATCGTTACTCGATTTTGTATGACAAGTTGTAGAACCCATAGTATTTCATAGCGACGCAAAATCTGTCTTAATTCGTCAATGTGAGGGAGCGAGGGATGCAGTAAAGAAAGAATACTGCATCGGAAAGGCGATGTCGTATCCCAAAAAAAAATACTGTCGTTTCCACAGAAACGTTACTCGATTTAGAAGATGTCATAGAACCCATAGTATTTCATGGCGACGCAATATCTGTGTTAATTCGTCTGTGTGAGTGAGCGAGGGATGTGGTAAATAAAGAATAGTGCATCGCAAAGGAGATACTCGTATCCCAAAAGAAAATCCTGTCGTTTCCATAGAAATGTTACTCGATTTAGAGGGAGAAGTCGTAGAACACATAGTATTTCATAGTGACGCAATTTCTGTATTAATTCGTCAATGTGAGGGAGCGAGGGATGGTGTAAGGAAGGAATAGTGCATCAGAAAGGAGATACTCGTATCCCAAAAGTAAATTTTTGTCGCTTCCATAGAAACGATACCCGATATTGAAGGAGAAGTCATAGAACCCATAGTATTTCATAGCGACGCAATTTCTGTGTTTATACGTTAATGTGAAGGTGAAAGGGATGCAGTAAAGAAGGAATAGTTCATCGGAAAGGAGAAACTCGTATCCCAAAAGAAAATCCTCTCGATTCCGTAGAAACGTTACACGTTTTAGAATGAGATGTCATTGAACCCATAGTATTTCATTGCGACGCAATATCTGTGTTAATTCGTCAATGTGAGGGAGCGAGGGTTGCAGTAAGACTGGAAAAGTGGCTCGTAAAGCTGTTACATTTATCCAAAAAAAAATCATGTCGTTTCCATGGAAACGAAACTCGATTTAGAAGCAGAAGTCATAGAACACATGGAATTTCATATCGACGAAATTTCTGTGTTAATTCGTCAATGCGAGGGAGTGATGGATGCAGTAAAGAAGGAATAGTGCATCGGAAAGGAGATGGTCGTATCCCAAAAGAAAATCCTCTCGCTACCATAGAAACGTTACTCGATTTAGAAGGAGATGTCATAGGACCCATAGTATTTCATAGCGATGCAATTTCTGTGTTAATTCGTCAATGTGAGGGAGCGAGGTATGCAGTAAAGATGAAATAGTGCTTCTTATAGGAGATACTCGTATCCCAAAAGAAAATCTTGTCGTTTCCATAGAAACATTACTCGATTTAGAAGGAGAAGTCATATAACCCATAGTATTTCATAGCGACGCAATTTCTGTGCTTATTCGTCAATGTGAGGGAGCGAGGGACGCAGTAAAGAAGGAGTAGTGCATCGAACGGAGATACTCGTATCCCAAAAGAAAACACTGTCGATTATATAGAAACATATTCGATTTAGAAGGAGAAGTCATAGAACCCATAGTATTTTATAGCGACGCAATTTCTGTGTTCATTCGTTAATGTGAGGGAGCGAGGGTTGCAGTAAAGAAGGAATAGTGCATCGGAAAGGAGATAGTCGTATCCCAAAAGAAAATTCTGTTGTTTCTATAGAATCGTTACTCGATTTTGTATGACAAGTTGTAGAACCCATAGTATTTCATAGCGACGCAAAATCTGTCTTAATTCGTCAATGTGAGGGAGCGAGGGATGCAGTAAAGAAAGAATACTGCATCGGAAAGGCGATGTCGTATCCCAAAAAAAAATACTGTCGTTTCCACAGAAACGTTACTCGATTTAGAAGATGTCATAGAACCCATAGTATTTCATGGCGACGCAATATCTGTGTTAATTCGTCTGTGTGAGTGAGCGAGGGATGTGGTAAATAAAGAATAGTGCATCGCAAAGGAGATACTCGTATCCCAAAAGAAAATCCTGTCGTTTCCATAGAAATGTTACTCGATTTAGAGGGAGAAGTCGTAGAACACATAGTATTTCATAGTGACGCAATTTCTGTATTAATTCGTCAATGTGAGGGAGCGAGGGATGGTGTAAGGAAGGAATAGTGCATCAGAAAGGAGATACTCGTATCCCAAAAGTAAATTTTTGTCGCTTCCATAGAAACGATACCCGATATTGAAGGAGAAGTCATAGAACCCATAGTATTTCATAGCGACGCAATTTCTGTGTTTATACGTTAATGTGAAGGTGAAAGGGATGCAGTAAAGAAGGAATAGTACATCGGAAAGGAGATACTCGTATCCCAAAAGAAAATCCTCTCGATTCCATAGAAACGTTACACGATTTAGAAGGAGATGTCATTGAACCCATAGTATTTCATTGCGACGCAATATCTGTGTTAATTCGTCAATGTGAGGGTGCGAGGGTTGCAGTAAGACTGGAAAAGTGGCTCGGAAAGCTGTTACATTTATCCCAAAAAAAATCATGTCGTTTCCATGGAAACGAAACTCGATTTAGAAGCAGAAGTCATAGAACACATGGAATTTCATATCGACGAAATTTCTGTGTTAATTCGTCAATGCGAGGGAGTGATGGATGCAGTAAAGAGGGAATAGTGCATCGGAAAGGAAATACTCTTATCCCAAAAGAAAATCCAATCGTTTCCATAGAAACGTTACTCGATTTAGAAGGAGAAGTCATAGAACCCACAGGATTTCATAGCGACACAGTTTCTGTGCTTATTCGTCAAAGTGAGGGAGCGAGGGATGCAGTAAAGAAGGAATAGTGCATCGGAAAGGAAATACTCTTATCCCAAAAGAAAATCCAATCGTTTCCATAGAAACGTTACTCGATTTAGTGGGAGAAGTCATAGAACCCATAGTACCTAATAGCGACGCAATATCTGTGTTAATTCGTCATGTGAGGGAGCCAGGGATGCAGTTAAGAAGGAATAGTGCATCGGAAAGGAGATAGTCGTATCCCAAAAGAAAGTCCTGTCGTTTCCATAGAAACGATACCCGATATTGAACGAGAAGTCATAGAACCGAAAGTATTTCATAGCGACGCAATTTCTGTCTTTATACGTTAATGTGACGGAGCGAGGGATGCAGTAAAGAAGGAATGGTGCACCGGATAGGATATAGACGTAACCCGAAAGAAAATCCAGTCGCTTCCATAGAAACGTTACTCGATTTAGAAAGAGAAGTCACAGAACACATAGTAGTTCATAGCGACGCATTTTCTGTGTTAATTCGTCAATGTGAGGGAGCGAGGGATGCAGTAAAGAAGGAATAGTGGATCGGAAAGGAGATACTCGTATCCGAAAAGAAAATACTGTCGATTCCATAGAAACGTTACTCGATTTAGAAGGAGATGTCATAGAACCCATAGAATTTCATTGCGATGCAATAACTGTGTTTATTCGTCAAAGTGAGGGAGCGAGGGATACAGGAAGACTGGAATAGTGTCTCGGAAAGCTGTTACTCGTATCCAAAAAAAAAAAATCCTGTCGTTTCCATAGAAACATTACTCGATTTAGAAGGAGAAGTCACAGAACCCATAGTATTTCATAGTGACGTAATTTCTGTGTCAATTCGGCAGTGTGAGGGAGCGAGGGACGCAGTAAAGAAAGAATAGTGCATCGGAAAGGAGATACTCGTATCCCAAAAGAAAATTTTGTCGATTCCATAGAATCGTTTCTCGATTTAGAAGGAGATGTCATTGAACCCATAGTATTTCATTGCGACGCAATATCTGTGTTTATTCGTCAAAGTGAAGGAGCGAGGGATGCTGGAAGACTGGAATAGTGGCTCGGAGAGCTGTTACTCGTATCCCAAAAAAATCCTGTCTTTTCCATAGAAACATTACTCGATTTAGAAGGAGAAGTCACAGAAACCATAGTATTTCATAGCAACGCAATTTCTGTGTTAAATCTTCAATGTGAGGGGGCGAGGGATGCAGTAAAGAAGGGATAGTGCATCAGAAAGGAGATACTCGTATCCCAAAAGAAAATCCTGTCGTATCCATAGAAACGTTACTTGATTTAGAAGGAAGTGTCATAGAACCCTTAGTATTTCTTAGGGACGCAATTTCTGTGTTAATTCGTCAGTGTGAGGGAGCGAGGGATGCAGTAAAGAAGGAATAGTGCATCGGAAAAGAGATACTCACATACCAAAAGAAAATCCTGCCGTTTCCATATTAACGTTACTCGATTTATAAGGAGAAAACACAGAACCCATAGTATTTCACGGCGACATAATTTCTGTGTCAATTCGGCAGTGTGAGGGAGCGAGGGATGCAGTAAAGAATTAATAGTGCATCGGAAAGGAGATGGTCGTATCCCAAAAGAAAATCCTGTCGTTACCATAGAAACGTTACTCGATTAAGAAGGGGAAGTCATTGAGCTTATAGTATTTCATAGCGACGGAGTCTCTGTGTTAATTCGTCAATGTGAGGGAGCGAGGGATGCAGTAAAGATGAAATAGTGCTTTTTATATGAGATACTCGTATCCCAAAAGAAAATCTTGTCGTTTCCATAGAAACGTTACTCGATGTAGAAGGGGACGTCATAGACCCCATAGTAAAATCATACCGACGCAATTTCTGTGCTTATTCGTCAATGTGAGGGAGCGAAGGATGCAGCAAAGAAGGAGCAGTGCATCGAACGGAGATACTCGTATCCCAAAAGAAAATCCTGTCGTTTGCATAGAAACGTTACTCGATTTAGAAGGAGAAGTCATAGAACCCATAGTATTTCATAGCGACGCAATTTCCGTGCTTATTCGTCAATGTGAGGGAGCGAGGGAAGCAGTAAAGAAGGAATAGTGCATCGGAAAGGACATATTCGTATCCCAAAAGAAAATCCTGTCTATTCCATAGAAACTTTACTTGATTTAGAAGGAGAAGTCATAGATCCCATAGTACCTCATAGCGACGCAATATCTGTGTTAAATCGTCAATGTGAGGGAGCCAGGGATGCAGTTAAGAAGGAATAGTGCATCGGAAAGGAGATAGTCGTATCCCAAAAGAAAATTCTGTCGTTTCCATAGAAATGTTGCTCGATATAGAAGGAGAAGTCATAGAACCCATAGTATTTCATAGCGACGCAATTTATGTGTTTATACGTTAATGTGAAGGTGCGAGGGATGCAGTAAAGAAGGAATAGTGCATCGGAAAGGAGATACTCGTATCCCATAAGAAAATCCTCTCTATTCCATAGAAACGTTACACAATTTAGAAGGAGATGTCATTGAACAAATAGTATTTCATTGTGACGCAATATCTGTGTTAATTCGTCAATGTGAGGGAGCGAGGGATGCAGTAAGACTGGTATAGTGGCTCGGAAAACTGTTACTCGTATCCCTAAAAAAAACCTGACGTTTCCATGGAAACAAAACTCGATTTAGAAGCAGTCATAGAACACATGGAATTTCATAGCGACGAAATTTCTGTGTTAATTCGTCAATGCGAGGGAGAGAGGGATGCAGTAAAAAAAGGAATAGTGCGTCGGAATTGCGATGCTCGTATCCCAATAGAAATTCATGTCGTTTCCATGGAACGTTACTCGATTTGGAAGGAGAAGGCATTAAAACCCATAGTATTTGATAGCGACGCCATTTCTGTGTTAATTCGACAATGTGAGGGTGCAAGGTATGCAGTAAAGAAGGAATAGTGCATCGGATTTGAAATACTCGTATCCCAATCGAAATTCCTGTCGTTTCCATAGAAACGTTACCCGATATTGAAGGAGAAGACATAGAACCCATGGTATTTCATAGCGACGCAAATTCTGTGTTTATACGTTAATGTGAAGGTGCGAGGGATGCAGTAAAGAAGGAATAGTGCATCGGAAAGGAGATACTCGTATCCCAAAAGAAAATCCTGTCGATTCCATAGAAACGTTACACGATTTAGAAGGAGATGATATTGAACCCATAGTATTTCATTGCGACGAAATATCTGTGTTAATTCGTCAATGTGAGAGAGCGAGGGATGCAGTAAGACTGGAATAGTGGCTCGGAAAGCAGTTACTCGTATCCCAAAAAGAAATCCTGTCAGTTCCATGGAAACAAAACTCGATTTAGAAGCAGAAGTCATAGAACACATGGAATTTCATAGAGACGAAATTTCTGTGTTAATTTGTCAAAGCGAGGGAGAGATGGATGCAGTAAAAAAGGAATAATGCATCGGAATTTAGATGCTCGTATCCCAATTGAAATTCCTGTCGTTTTAATAGAACGTTACTCGATTCGGAAGGAGAAGGCATAAAACCCATAGTATTTGATAGCGACGCCATTTCTGTGTTAATTCGTCAATGTGAGGGAGCAAGGGATGCAGTAAAGAAGGAATAGTGCATCGGAATTGAGATACTCGTATCCCAATAGAAATTCCTGTCGTTTCCATAGAACGTTACTCGATTTGGAAGTAGAGGTCATAGAACCCGTAGTATTTCATAGCGACGCAGTTTGTGAGTTACTTCGTCAATGTGAGAGAGCGTGGGATGCAGTACAGAAGGAATAGTGCATCGAAAAGGAGATGGTCGTATCCGAAAAGAGGATCCTGTCGTTTCCATTGAAACGTTACTCGATTTAGAAGGAGAAGTCATAGAACCCATAGTATTTCATAGCGACACAATTTCTGTGTTAATTCGTCAATGTGAGGGAGCGAGGGATGCAGTAAAGAAGGAATAGTGCATCGGAAAGGAGATACTCGTATCCCAAAAGAAAATCTTGTCGATTCCATAAAACGTTATTCGATTTAGATGGAGATGTCATTGAACCCATAGTTTTTCATTGCGACGCAATATCTGTGTTCATTCGTCAATGTGAGGGAGCGAGAGATGCAGTAAGACTGGAATAGTGGCTCGGAAAGCTGTTACTCGAATCCCAAAAAAAATCCTTTCGTTTCCATAGAAACATTACTCGATGTAGAAGCAGAATTCATAGAACACCTGGTATTTCATAGCGACCAAATTTCTGTGTTAATTCGTCAATGCGAGGGAGCGAGGGATGCAGTACAAAGGGAATAGTGCATCGGAATTGAGATACTCGTATCCCAATAGAAATTCATATCGTTTGCATTGAACGTTACTCGATTTGGAAGGAGAAGGCATAAAACCCATAGTATTTGATAGCGACGCAATATCTGTGTTAATTCGTCAATGTGAGGGAGCCAGGGATGCAGTAAACAAGGAATGGTGCATTGGAAGGGAGATGCTCGGATCCCAAAAGAAAATCCTGTCGTTTCCATTGAAACGTTACTCGATGTAGAAGAAGAGGTCACAGTGTATTCATCTCTTGGTCTCCCTCTACGATTTTTACCCTCCACGCTGAACTCCAATACTAAATTGGTGATCCTTGATGCCCCAGAATATGTCCTACCAACCGATCCCTTCTTCGGGTCAAGTTGTGCCACAAACTTCTCTTCTCCCCAATCCTATTCAGTACTTCCTCATTAGTTATGTGATCTACCCATCTAATCTTCAGCATTCTTCTGTAGCACCACATTTCGAAAGCTTCTGTTCTCTTCTTTTCCAAACTATTTATCGTCCATGTTTCACTTCCATACATGGCTACACCCCATACGAATACTTTCAGAAATGACTTCCTGACACTTAAATCAATACTGGATGTTAAGAAATTTCTCTTCTTCAGAAACGCTTTCCTTGCCATTGCCAGCCCACATTTTATATCCTCTCTACTTCGACCATCATCAGTTATTTTGCTCCCCAAATAGCAAAACTCCTTTACTACTTTAAGTGCCTCATTTCCTAATCTAATTCCCTCAGCATCACCCGACTTAATTAGACTACATTCCATTTTCTTTGTTTTGCTTTTTTTGATGTTCATCTTATATCCTCCTTTCAAGACACTGTCCATTCCATTCAACTGCTCTTCCAAGTCCTTTGCTGTCTCTGACAGAATTACAATGTCATCGGCGAACCTCAAAGTTTTAATACCTACTCCTAATTTTTCTTTTGTTTCCTTTACTGCTTGCTCAATATACATATTGAACAACATCGGGGAGAGGCTACAACCCTGTCTTACTCCCTTCCTAACCACTGCTTCCCTTCCATGTCCCTCAACTCTTATAACTGCCATCTGGTTTCTGTACAAATCGTAAATAGCCTTTCGCTCCCTGTATTTTACCCCTGCCGTTGGTTTGCCTTTCCTTAATCTTTCTTCTAAGATAAGTCGTAGGGTAAGTATTGCCTCACATGTTCCAGTGTTTCTACGGAATCCAAACTGATCTTCCCCGAGGTTGGCTTCTACTAGTTTTTCCATTCGTCTGTAAAAAATTCGTGTTAGTATTTTGCAGCTGTGACTTATTAAGCTGATAGTTCGGTAATTTTCACATCTGTCAACACCTGCTTTCTTTGGGATTGGAATTATTATATTCTTCTTGAAGTCTGAGGGTATTTCGCCTGTTTCATACATCTTGCTCACCAGATGGTAGAGTTTTGTCAGGACTGGCTCTCCCACGGCCGTCAGTAGTTCCAATGGAATATTGTCTACCCTGGGGGGCCTTGTTTCGACTCAGGTCTTTCAGTGCTCTGTCAAACTCTTCACGCAGTATCGTATCTCCCATTTCATCTTCATCTACAATCTCTTCCATTTCCATAATATTGTCCTCAAGTACATCGCCCTTGTATAGACCCTCTATATACTCCTTCCACCTTTCTGCTTTCCCTTCTTTGCTTAGAACTGGGTTTCCATCTGAGCTCTTGATATTCATACAAGTCGTTCTCTTATCTCCAAAGGTCTCTTTAATTTTCCTGTAGGTGGTATCTATCTTACCCCTAGTGAGATAGGCCTCTACATCCTTACATTTGTCCTCTAGCCATCCCTGCTTAGCCATTTTGCACTTCCTGTCGATCTCATTTTTTAGACGTTTGTATTCCTTTTTGCCTGTTTCACTTACTGCATTTTTATATTTTCTCCTTTCATCAATTAAATTCAGTATTTCTTCTGTTACCCAAGGATTTCTACTAGCCCTCGTCTTTTTACCTACTTGATCCTCTGCTGCCTTCACTACTTCATCCCTCAAAGCTACCCATTCTTCTTCTACTGTATTTATTTCCCCCAATCCTGTCAATTGCTCCCTTATGCTCTCCCTGAATCTCTGTACAACCTCTGGTTCTTTTAGTTTATCCAGGTCCCATCTCCTTAAATTCCCACCTTTTTGCAGTTTCTTCAGTTTTAATCTACAGGTCATAACCAATAGATTGTGGTCAGAATCCACATCTGCCCCTGGAAATGTCTTACAATTTAAAACCTGGTTCCTAAATCTCTGTCTTACCATTATATAATCTATCTGATACCTTTTAGTATCTCCAGGGTTCCTCCATGTATACAACCTTCTTTCATAATTCTTAAACCAAGTGTTAGTTATGATTATGTTGTGCTCTGTGCAAAATTCTACAAGGCGGCTTCCTCTTTCATTTCTGTCCCCCAATCCATATTCACCTACTATGTTTCCTTCTCTCCCTTTTCCTACACTCGAATTCCAGTCACCCATGACTATTAAATTTTCGTCTCCCTCCACAATCTGAATAATTTCTTTTATTTCATCATACATTTCTTCAATTTCTTCGTCATCTGCAGAGCTAGTTGGCATATAAACTTGTACTACTGTAGTAGGTGTGGGCTTCGTATCTATCTTGGCCACAATAATGCGTTCACTATGCTGTTTGTAGTAGCTTACCCGCATTCCTATTTTCCTATTCATTATTAAACCTACTCCTGCATTACCCCTATTTGATTTTGTGTTTATTTGTACAGAATATGGAATTCTGTACAATTTGTACAAAAACCAGATGGCAGTTATAAGAGTCGAGGGACATGAAAGGGAAGCAGTGGTTGGGAAGGGAGTAAGACAGGGTTGTAGCCTCTCCCCGATGTTGTTCAATCTGTATATTGAGCAAGCAGTAAAGGAAACAAAAGAAAAATTCGGAGTAGGTATTAAAATTCATGGAGAAGAAATAAAAACTTTGAGGTTCGCCGATGACATTGTAATTCTGCCAGAGACAGCAAAGGACTTGGAAGAGCAGTTGAATGGAATGGACAGCGTCTTGAAAGGAGGATATAAGATGAACATCAACAAAAGCAAAACAAGGATAATGGAATGTAGTCTAATTAAGTCGGGTGATGCTGAGGGAATTAGATTAGGAAATGAGGCACTTAAAGTAGTAAAGGAGTTTTGCTATTTGGGGAGCAAAATAACTGATGTTGGTCGAAGTAGAGAGGATATAAAATGTAGGCTGGCAATGGCAAGGAAAGCGTATCTGAAGAAGAGAAATTTGTTAACATCCAGTATTGATTTAAGTGTCAGGAAGTCATTTCTGAAAGTATTCGTATGGAGTGTAGCCATGTATGGAAGTGAAACATGGACGATAAATAGTTTGGACAAGAAGAGAATAGAAGCTTTCGAAATGTGGTGCTACAGAAGAATGCTGAAGATTAGATGGGTAGATCACATAACTAATGAGGAAGTATTGAATAGGATTGGGGAGAAGAGAAGTTTGTGGCACAACTTGACCAGAAGAAGGGATCGGTTGGTAGGAGATGTTCTGAGGCATCAAGGGATCACCAATTTAGTACTGGAGGGCAGCGTGGAGGGTAAAAATCGTAGAGGGAGACCAAGAGATGAATACACTAAGCAGATTCAGAAGGATGTAGGTTGCAGTAGGTACTGGGAGATGAAAAAGCTTGCACAGGATAGAGTAGCATGGAGAGCTGCATCAAACCAGTCTCAGGACTGAAGACCACAACAACAACAACCCAGTAGTCACCTGACCAGAAGTCTTGTTCCTCCTGCCACCGAACTTCACTAATTCCCACTATAACTAACTTCAACCTATCCATTTCCCTTTTTAAATTTTCAAACCTACCTGCCCGATTAAGGGATCTGATATTCCACGCTCCAATCCGTAGAACGCCGGTTTTCTTTCTCCTGATAACGACATCCTCTTGAGTAGTCCCTGCCCGAGGATCCGAATGGGGGACTGTTTTACCTCCGGAATATTTTACCCAAGAGGACGCCATCATCATGTAATCTTACAGTAAAGCTGCATGCCCTCGGAAAAATTACGGCTGTAGTTTCCCCTTGCTTTCAGCCGTTCACAGTACCAGCACAGCAAGGCCGTTTTGGTTATTGTTACAAGGCCAGATCAGTCAATCATCCAGACGGTTTGCCCTTGCAACTAGTGAAAAGGCTGCTGCCCCTCTTCAGGAACCACACGTTTGTCTGGCCTCTCAACAGATATCCCTCCGTTGTGATTGCACCTACGGTACGGCTATCTGTATCGCTGAGGCACGCAAGCCTCCCCACCAACGGCAAGGTACACGGTTCATGGGGGGGGGGAGGGGGGGGGGACGCAATTTCTGTGCTTATTCGTCAATGTGAGGGAGCGAGGGACGCAGTAAAGAAGGAATAGTGCATCGGAAAGGAGTTAGTCGTATTCCAAAAGAAAATCCTGTCGTCTCCATAAAAACGTTACTCGATTTAGAAGGAGTTGTCATAGGACCCATAGTGTTTCATAGCGATGCAATTTCCGTGTTAATTCGTCAATGTGAGGGAGCGAGGTATGCAGTAAAGATGGAATAGTGCTTCTTATAGGAGATACTCGTATCCCAAAAGAAAATCCTGTCGATTCCATAGAAACGATACCCGATATTGAACGAGAAGTCATAGAACCCAAAGTATTTCATAGCGACGCAATTTCTGTCAATATACGTTAATGTGACGGAGCGAGGGATGCAGTAAAGAAGGAATGGTGCATCGGATAGGAGATAGTCGTAACCCGAAAGAAAATCCTGTCGTTTCCATAGAAACGTTACTCGATGTAGAAGAAGAGGTCACAGAACCCATAGTATTTCATAGCGACGCAATTTCTGTGTTAATTCGGCAGTGTGAGGGAGCGAGGGACGCAGTACAGAAGGGAATAGTGCATCGGAAAGGAGATACTCGTATCCCAAAAGGAAATCCTGTCGATCCCATAGAAACGTTACTCGATATAGAAGGAGATGTCAATGAACACATAGTATCTCATTGCGACGCAATATCTGTATTAATTCGTCAATGCGAGGGAGCGAGGGATGCAATAAGACTGGAATAGTGGCTCGGAAAGCTGTTACTCGTATCCCAAAAAAAATCCTGTCTTTTCCATAGAAACATTACTCGATTTAGAAAGAGAAGTCACAGAAACCATAGTATTTCATAGCGGACGCAATTTCTGTGTTAAATCTTCAATGTGAGGGAGCGAGGGATGCAGTAAAGAAGGGATAGTGCATCAGAAAGGAGATACTCGTATCCCAAAAGAAAATCCTGTCGTATCCATAGAAACGTTACTTGATTTAGAAGGAAGTGTCATAGAACCCTTAGTATTTGTTAGGGACGCAATTTCTGTGTTAATTCGTCAATGTGAGGGTGCGAGGGATGCAGTAAAGAAGGAATAGTGCATCGAAAAGGAGATACATACCAAAGAAAAACCTGCCGTTTCCATATTAACGTTACTCGATTTATAAGGAAGAAAACACAGAACCCATAGTATTTCACGGCGACGCAATTTCTGTGTCAATTCGGCAGTGTGAGGGAGCGAGGGATGCAGTAAAGAAGGAATAGTGCATCGGAAAGGAGATGGTCGTATCCCAAAAGAAAATCCTGTCGTTACCATAGAAACGTTACTCGATTAAGAAGGGGAAGTCATTGAGACTATAGTATTTCATAGCGACGGAATCTCCGTGCTAATTCGTCAATGTGAGGGAGCGAGGGATGCAGTAAAGAAGGAATAGTGCTTTTTATAAAAGATACTCGTATCCCAACAGAAAATCTTGTCGTTTCCATAGAAACGTTACTCGAATTAGAAGGGGACGTCATAGACCCCATAGTAATTCATAGCGACGCAATTTCTGTGCTTATTCGTCAATGTGAGGGAGCGAGGGATGCAGTAAAGAAGGAATAGTGCATCCGAAAGGACATACTCGTATCCCAAAAGAAAATCCTGTCTTTTCCATAGAAAGGTTACTCGATTTAGAAGGAGAAGTCATAGAACCCATAGTACCTCATAGCGACGCAATATCTGTGTTAATTCGTCAATGTGATTGAGCCAGGGATGCAGTTAAGAAGGAATAGTGCATCGGAAAGGAGATAGTCGTATCGCAAAAGAAAATCCTATCGTTTCCATAGAAATGTTGCTCGATTTAGAAGGAGAAGTCATAGAACCCATAGTATTTCATAGCGACGCAATTTCTGTGCTCATTCGTTAATGTGAGGGAGCGAGGGATGCTGTAAGGAAGGAATAGTGCATCGGAAAGGAGATACTCGTAACCCAAAAGAAAATCTTGTCGTTTCCATAGAAACGATACCCGATATTGAAGGAGAAGACATAGAACCCGTAGTATTTCATAGCGACGCAAATTCTGTGTTTATACGTTAATGTGAAGGTGCGAGGGATGCAGTAAAGAAGGAATAGTGCATCAGAAAGGAGATACTCGTATCCCAAAAGAAAATCCTGTCGATTCCATAGAAACGTTACACGATTTAGAAGGAGATGTCATTGAACCCATAGTATTTCATTGCGACGCAATATCTATGTTAATTCGTCAATGTGAGAGAGCGAGGGATGCAGTAAGACTGGAATAGTGTCTCGGAAAGCTGTTACTCGTATCCCAAAAAGAAATCCTGTCGTTTCCATGGAAACAAAACTCTATTTAGAAGCAGAAGTCATAGAACACTCAGAATTTCATAGAGACGAAACTTCTGTGTTAATTCGTCAATGTGAGAGAGCGAGAGATGCAGTAAGACTGGAATAGTGTCTCGGAAAGCTGTTACTCGAATCCCAAAAATAATCCTGTCGTTTCCATAGAAACATTACTCGATTTAGAAGCAGAATTCATAGAACACCTAGTATTTCATAGCGACGAAATTTCTGTGTTAATTCGTTAATGCGAGGGAGCGAGGGATGCAGTACAAAAGGAATAGTGCATCGGAATTGAGATACTCGTATCCCAATACAAATTCATATCGTTTCCATAGAACGTTACTCGATTTGGAAGGAGAAGGCATAAAACCCGTAGTATTAGATAGCGACGGATTTTCTGTGTTAATTCGTCAATGTGAGGGAGCCAGGGTTGCAGTAAAGAAGGAATAGTGCATCGGAAAGGAGATGCTGGGACCTCAAAAGAAAATACTGTCGTTTCCATTGAAACGTTACTCGATCTAGAAGGAGATGTCATAGAGCACACAGTATTTCATAGCGACGCAATATCTGTGTTAATTCGTCTGTGTGAGGGAGGGAGGGATGCGGTAAATAATGAATAGTGCATCGGAAAGGAGATACTCGTATCCCAAAAGAAAATCCTGTTGTTTCCATAGAAATGTTACTCGATTTAGAGGGAGAAGCCGTAGAACACATAGTATTTCATAGTGACGCAATTTCTGTTTTAATTCGTCAATGTGAGGTAGCAAGGGATGCTCTAAGGAAGGAATAGTGCATCGGAATGGAGATACACGTATCCCAAAAGAAAATCTTGTCGTTTCCATAGAAACGGTACCCGATATTGAAGGAGAAGTCATAGAACACATAGTATTTCATAGCGACGCAATTTCTGTGTTTATACGTTAATGTGAAGGTGCGAGGGATGCAGTAAAGAAGGAATAGTGCATCGGAAAGGAGATACTCTTATCCCAAAAGAAAATCCTCTCGATTCCATAGAAACGTTACACGAGTTAGAAGGAGATGTCATTGAACCCATAGTATTTCATTGTGACGCAATATCTGTGTTAATTCGTCAATGCGAGGGAGCGAGGGATGCAGTAAAGAAGGAATTGTGCATCGGAAAGGAGATACTCGTATCCCAAAAGGAAATTCTGTCGATCCCATAGAAACGTTACTCGATTTAGAAGGAGATGTCATTGAACCCATAGTATCTCATTGCGACGCAATATCTGTATTAATTCGTCAATGTGAGGGAGCGAGGGATGCAGTAAAGAAGGAGTAGTTCATCGAATGGAGATACTCGTATTCCAAAACAAAATCCTGTCGTTTGCACAGAAACGTTACTCGATTTAGAAGGAGAAGTCATAGAACACATAGTATTTCATAGCGACGCAATTTCTGTGCTTAGTCGTCAATGTGAGGGAGCAAGGGATGCAATAATGAAGGAATATTGCATCGGAAAGGAGATACTCGTATCCGAAAAGAAAATCCTGTCGTTTCTATAGAAACGTTACTCAATTTAGAAGGAGAAGTCATAGAACCCATAGTACCTCATAGCGACTGAATTTCTGTGTTAATTCGACAATGTGAGGGAACCAGGGATGCAGTAATGAAGGAATAGGGCGTCGAAAGGAGATAGTCGTATCCCAAAAGAAAATCCTGTCGTGTCAATAGAAATATTACTCGATTTAGAGTGAGAAGTCATAGAACACATAGTAATTCATAGTGACGCAATTTCTGTTTCAATTTCGTCAATGTGAGGGAGCGAGGGATGCTGTAAGGAAGGAATAGTGCATCGGAAAGGAGTTACTCGTATCCCAAATGAATATCTTGTTGTTTCCATAGAAACGATACCCGATATTGAAGGAGAAGTCATAGAACACTTAGTATTTCATAGCGACCAAATTTCTGTGTTAATTCGTCAATGCGAATGAGCGAGGGATACAGTTAAAGAGGAATAGTGCATCGGAATTGAGATACTCGTATCCCAATAGAAATTAATATCGTTTCCATAGAACGTGACTCGATTTCGAAGGAGAAGGCATAAAACCCATAGTATTTGATAGCGACGCAATTTCTGTGTTAATTCTTCAATATGAGGGAGCGAGGGATGGAGTAAAGAAGGAATAGTGCATCGGAAAGGAGTTACTCGTATTCCAAAAGGAAATCCTGTCGATTCCATAGAAACGTTACTCGATTTAGAAGGAGATGTCATTGAACCCATAGTATTTCATTGCGACGCAATATCTGTGTTAATTCGTCAATGTGAGGGAGCGAGGGATGCAGTAAAGAAGGAATAGTGCATTGGAAAGGAGATACACGAATCCCAAAAGAAAATCTTGTCGTTTCCATAGAAACCTTACTCGATTTAGAAGGTGAAGTCATAGAACCCATAGCAATTCATAGCGACGCAATTTCTGTGCTTATTTGTCAATGTGAGGGAGCGATGGACGCAGTAAAGAAGGAATAGTGTATCGAATGGAGATACTCGTATCCCAAAAGAAAATCCTGTCGTTTGCATAGAAACGTTACTCGATTTAGATGAAGAAGTCATAGAACCCAAAGTATATCATAGCGACGCAATTTCTGTGCTTATTCGTCAATGTGAGGGAGCGAGGGATGCAGTAAAGAAGGAAAAGTGGATCGGAAAGGAGATATTCGTATCCCAAAAGAAAATGCAGCCGATTCCATAGAAACGTTACTCGATTTAGAAGGAGTTGTCATAGAACCCATAGAATTTCATTGCGATGCAATATCTGTGTTTATTCGTCAATGTGAGGGAGCGAGGGATGCAGGAAGACTGGAATAGTGGCTCGGATAGCTGTTACTCGTATCCCAAAAAAAAATCCTGTCGTTTCCATACAAACATTACTCGATTTAGAAGAAGAAGTCACAGAGCCCATAGTATTTCATAGCGACGTAATTTCTGTGTCAATTCGGTAGTGTGAGGGAGCGAGGGATGCAGTAAAGAAAGAATAGTCCATCGGAAAGGAGATACTCGTATCCCAAAAGAAAATCCTGTCGATTCCATAGAATCGTTTCTCGATTTAGAAGGTGATGTCATTGAACCCATAGTATGTCATTGCGACGCAATATCTGTGTATATTCGTCAAAGTGGAGGAGCGAGGGATACAGGAAGACTGGAATAGTGGCTCGGAAAGCTGTTACTCGTATCCCAAAAAAAATCCTGTCTTTTTTATAGAAACATTACTCGATTTAGAAGGAAAAGTCACAGAAACCATAGTATTTCATTGCGACGCAATTTCTGTGTCAAATTTTCAATGTGAGGGAGCGAGAGATGCAGTAAAGAAGGGATAGTGCATCAGAAAGGAGATACTCGTATCCCAAAAGAAAATCCTGTCGTATCCATAGAAACGTTACTTGATTTAGAAGGAAGTGTCATAGAAACCCTAGTATTTCTTAGGGACGGAATTTCTGTGTTAATTCGTCAATGTGAGGGAGCGAGGGATGCAGTAAAGAAGGAATAGTGCATCGGAAAGGAGATACATACCAAAAGAAAATCCTGCCGTTTCCATATTAACGCTACTCGATCTATAAGGAGAAAACACAGAACCCATAGTATTTCATGGCGACGCAATTTCTGTGTCAATTCGGCAGTGTGAGGGAGCGAGGGATGCAGTAAAGAAGGAATAGTGCATCGGAAAGGAGATGGTCGTATCCCAACAGAAAATCCTGTCGTTACCATAGAAACGTTACTCGATTAAGAAGGGGAAGTCATTGAGCCTATAGTATTACATAGCGACGGAATCTCTGTGTTAATTCGTCAATGTGAGGGAGCGAGGGATGCAGTAAAGAAGGAATAGTGCATCGGAAAGGAGATACTCGAATCAAAAAAGGAAAACTTGTCGTTTCCATAGAAACGTTACTCGATTTAGAATGAGAAGTCATAGAACCCATAGTATTTCATAGCGACGCAATTTCTGTGCTTATTCGTCAAAGTAAGGGGGCAAGGGATGCTGTAAGCCTGGAATAGTGGCTCGGAAAGCTGTTACTCGTATCCCAAAAAAAAAAAAAAATCCTGTCTTTTCCATAGAAACATTACTCGATTTACAAGCAGAACTCATAGAACACATGTTATTTCATAGCTAAAAATTTCTGTGTTAATTCGTCAATGCGAGGGAGCGAGGGATGCAGTAAAAAAGGAATAGTGCATCGGAATTGAAATACTCGTATCCCAATAGAAATTCCTGTCGTTTCCATAGAAGGTTACTCGATTTGGAAGGAGAAGGCATAAAACCATTAGTATTTGATAGCGACGCAATATCTGTGTTAATTCGTCAATGTGAGGGAGCGAGGGATGCAGTAAAGATGAAATAGTGCTTTTTATATGAGATACTCGTATCCCAAAAGAAAATCTTGTCGTTTCCATAGAAACGTTACTCGATTTAGAAAGGGACGTCATAGACCCCATAGTAAAATCATAGCGACGCAATTTCTGTGCTTATCCGTCAATGTGAGGGAGCGAAGGATGCAGTAAAGAAGGAGCAGTGCATCGAACGGAGATACTCGTATCCCAAAAGAAAATCCTGTCGTTTGCATAGAAACGTTACTCGATTTAGAAAGAGAAGTCATAGAACCCATAGTATTTCACAGCGACGCAATTTCCGTGCTTATTCGTCAATGTGAGGGAGCGAGGGAAGCAGTAAAGAAGGAATAGTGCATCGGAAAGGATATACTCGTATCCCACAAGAAAATCCTGTCTTTTCCATAGAAAGGTTACTCGATTTAGAAGGAGAAGTCATAGAACCCATAGTACCTCATAGCGACGCAATATCTGTGTTAATTCGTCAATGTGAGGGAGCATGGGATGCAGTTAAGAAGGAATAGTGCATCGGAAAGGAGATAGTCGTATCCCAAAAGAAAATCCTGTCGTTTCCATAGAAATGTTGCTCGATATAGAAGGAGAAGTCATAGAACCCATAGTATTTCATAGCGACGCAATATCTGTCTTCATTCGTTAATGTGAGGGACCGAGGGATGCTGTAAGGAAGGAATAGTGCTTCGGAAAGGAGATACTCGTATCCCAAAAGAAAATCTTGTCGTTTCCATAGAAACGATACCCGATATTGAAGGAGAAGTCATAGAACCCATAGTATTTAATAGCGTCGCAAATTCTGTGTTTATACGTTAATGTGAAGGTGCGAGGGATGTAGTAAAGAAGGAATAGTGCATCGGAAAGGAGATACTCGTATCCCAAAAGAAAATCCTGTCGTTTCGATAGAAATGTGACTCGATTTAGAGGGAGAAGTCGTAGAACACATAGTATTTCATAGTGACGCAATTTCTGTTTTAATTCGTCAATGTGAGGGAGCGAGGGATGCATTAAGACTGGAATAGTGGCTCGGAAAGCTGTTACTCGTATCCCTAAAAAATCCTGTCGTTTCCATGGAAACAAAACTCGATTTAGAAGCAGAAGTCATAGAACACATGGAATTTGATAGCGACGAAATTTCTGTGTTAATTCGTCAATGCGAGGGAGCGAAGGATGCAGTAAAAAAAGAAATAGTGTTTCGGAATTGCGATGCTCGTATCCCAATAGAAATTCCTGTCGTTTCCATGGAACGTTACTCGATTTGGAAGGAGAAGGCATAAAACCCATAGTATTTGATAGCGACGCAATTTCTGTGTTAATTCGTTAATGTGAGGGAGCAAGGTATGCAGTAAAGAAAGAATAGTGCATCCGATTTGAAATACTCGTATCCCAATCGAAATTCCTGTCGTTTCCGTAGAACGTTACTCGATTTGGAAGTAGAAGTCATAGAACCCGTAGTATTTCATAGCGACGCAGTTTGTGAGTTACTTCGTCAATGTGAGGGAGCGAGGGATGCAGTACAGAAGGAATAGTGCATCCCAAAGGAAATGGCCGTATCCGAAAAGAAGATCCTGTCGTTTCCATAGAAACGTTACTCGATTTAGAAGGAGATGTCATAGAAACCATAGTATTTCATAGCGACGCAATTTCTGTGCTTATTCGTCAATGTGAGGGAGCGAGGGATGCAATAAAGAAGGAGTAGTTCATCGAATGGAGATACTCGTATCCCAAAACAAAATCCTGTCGTTTGCACAGAAACGTTACTCGATTTAGAAGGAGAAGTCATAGAACCCATAGTATTTCATAGCGACGCTATTTCTGTGCTTATTCGTCAATGTGAGGGAGCGAGGGATGCAGTAATGAAGGAATATTGCATCGGAAAGGAGATACTCGTATCCGAAAAGAAAATCCTGTCGTTTCTATAGAAACGTTACTCAATTTAGAAGGAGAAGTCATAGAACCCATAGTACCTCATAGCGACTCAATTTCTGTGTTAATTCGACAATGTGAGGGATCCAGGGATGGAGTAATAAAGGAATAGGGCGTCGAAAGGAGATAGTCGTATCCCAAAAGAAAATCCTGTCGTGTCCATAGAAATGTTACTCGATTTAGAGTGAGAAGTCATGGAACACATAGTAATTCATAGTGACGCAATTTCTGTTTCAATTCGTCAATGTGAGGGAGCGAGAGATGCTGTAAGGAAGGAATAGTGCATCGGAAAGGAGATACTCGTATCCCAAAAGAATATTTTGTTGTTTCCATAGAAACGATACCCGATATTGAAGGAGAAGACATAGTACCCTTAGTATTGCATAGCGACGCAATTTCTGTGTTTATACATTAATGTGAAGGAGCCAGGGATGCAGTAAAGAAGGAATAGTGCATCGGATAGGAGATAGTCGTAACCCGAAAAAAAATCCTGTCGTTTCCATAGAAACGTTACTCGATGTAGAAGAAGAGGTCACAGAACCCATAGTATTTCATAGCGACGCAATTTCTGTGTTAATTCGTCAATGTGAGGGAGCGAGGGATGCAGTAAAGAAGGAATAGTGCATCGGAAAAGAGATACTCGTATCCCAAAAGGAAATCCTGTCGATCCCATAGAAACGTTACTCGATTTAGAAGGAGATGTCATTGAACCCATAGTATCTCATTGCGACCCAATATCTGTATTAATTCGTCAATGTGAGGGAGCGAGGGATGCAGTAAGACTGGAATAGTGGCTCGGAAAGCTGTTACTCGTATCCTTAAAAAATCCTGTCGTTTCCATGGAAACAAAACTCGATTTAGAAACAGAAGTCATAGAACACATGGAAATTCATAGCGACGAAATTTCTGTGTTAATTCGTCAATACGAGGGAGCGAGGGATGCAGTAAAAAAAGGAATAGTGCATCGGAATTGCGATGCTCGTATCCCAATAGAAATTCCTGTCGTTTCCATGGAACGTTACTCGATTTGGAATTAGAAGGCATAAAACCCATAGTATTTGATAGCGACGCAATTTCTGTGTTAATTCGTCAATGTGAGGGAGCAAGGTATGCAGTATAGAAGGAACAGTGCATCAGATTTGAAATCGTCCATGTTTCACTTCCATACATGGCTACACCCCATACGAATACTTTCAGAATTGACTTCCTGACACTTAAATCAATACTGGATGTTAACAAATTTCTCTTCTTCAGAAACGCTTTCCTTGCCATTGCCAGCCCACATTTTATATCCTCTCTACTTCGACCATCATCAGTTATTTTGCTCCCCAAATAGCAAAACTCCTTTACTACTTTAAGTGCCTCATTTCCTAATCTAATTCCCTCAGCATCACCCGACTTAATTAGACTACATTCCATTATCTTTGATTTGCTTTTTTTGATGTTCATCTTATATCCTCCTTTCAAGACACTGTCCATTCCATTCAACTGCTCTTCCAAGTCCTTTGCTGTCTCTGACAGAATTACAATGTTATCGGCGAACCTCAAAGTTTTTATTTCTTCTCGATGAATTTTAATACCTACTCCTAATTTTTCTCTTGTTTCCTTTACTGCTTGCTCAATATACATATTGAACAACATCGGGGAGAGGCTACAACCCTGTCTTACTCCCTTCCTAACCACTGCTTCCCTTTCATGTCCCTCAACTCTTATAACTGCCATCTGGTTTCTGTACAAATCGTAAATAGCCTTTCGCTCCCTGTATTTTACCCCTGCCACCATTAGAATTTGAAATAGATTATTCCAGTCAACATTGTCAATAACTTTCTCTAAGTCTACAAATACTAGAAACGTTGGTTTGCCTTTCCTTAATCTTTCTTCTAAGATATGTCGTAGGGTCAGTAGTGCCTCACATGTCCCAGTGTTTCTACGGAATCCAAACTGATCTTCCCCGAGGTTGGCTTCTACTAGTTTTTCCATTCGTCTGTAAAGAATTCGTGTTAGTATTTTGCAGCTGTGACTTATTAAGCTGATAGTTCGGTAATTTTCACATCTGTCAACACCTGCTTTCTTTGGGATTGGAATTATTATATTCTTCTTGAAGTCTGAGGGTATTTCGCCTGTTTCATACATCTTGCTCACCAGATGGTAGAGTTTTGTCAGGACTGGCTCTTCCACGGCCGTCAGTAGTTCCAATGGAATATTGTCTACCCTGGAGGGCCTTGTTTCGACTCAGGTCTTTCAGTGCTCTGTCAAACTCTTCACGCAGTATCGTATCTCCCATTTCATCTTCATCTACAACCTCTTCCATTTCCATAATATTGTCCTCAAGTACATCGCCCTTGTATAGACCCTCTATATACTCCTTCCACCTTTCTGCTTTCCCTTCTTTGCTTAGAACTGGGTTTCCATCTGAGCTCTTGATATTCATACAAGTCGTTCTCTTATCTCCAAAGGTCTCTTTAATTTTCCTGTAGGCGGTATCTATCTTACCCCTAGTGAGATAGGCCTCTACCTACTCCTGCATTACCCCTATTTGATTTTGTGTTTATAACCCAGTAGTCACCTGACCAGAAGTCTTGTTCCTCCTGACACCGAACTTCACTAATTCCCACTATATCTAACTTCAACCTATCCATTTCCCTTTCTAATTTTCAAACCTACCTGCCCGATTAAGGGATCTGACATTCCACGCTCCAATCCGTAGAACGCCGGTTTTCTTTCTCCTGATAACGACATCCTCTTGAGTAGTCCCTGCCCGAAGATCCGAATGGGGGACTGTTTTACCTCCGGAATATTTTACCCAAGAGGACGCCATCATCATGTAATCTTACAGTAAAGCTGCATGCCCTCGGGAAAAATTACGGCTGTAGTTTCCCCTTGCTTTCAGCCATTCGCAGTACCAGCTCAGCAAGGCCGTTTTGGTTATTGTTACAAGGCCAGATCAGTCAATCATCCAGACTGTTGCCCTTGCAACTACTGAAAAGGCTGCTGCCCCTCTTCAGGAACCACACGTTTGTCTGGCCTCTCAACAGATACCCCTCCGTTGTGATTGAACCTACGGTACGGCTATCTGTATCGCTGAGGCACGCAAGCCTCCCCACCAACGGCAAGGTCCACGGTTCATGGGGGAGGGGGGGGGGACGCAATTTCTGTGCTTATTCGTCAATGTGAGGGAGCGAGGGACGCAGTAAAGAAAGAATAGTGCATCGGAAAGGGATGTATCCCAAAAGAAAATCCTGTCGTTTCCATAGAAACGTTACTTGATTTAGAAGGAGAAGTCATAGAACCCATAATTATCCATAGCGACGCAATTTCTGTGTAAACTCGTCAATGTAAGGGAGCGAGGGATGCGGTAAAGAAGGAATAGTGCATTGGAAAGGAGATACTCGTATCCCAAAAGAAAATCCTGTCGATTAAATAGAAACCTTACTCGATTTAGAAGGAGATATCATAGAACCCATAGTATGCCATTGCGACGCAATATCTGTGTTAATTCGTCAATTTAGGGTAACGAGGAATGCAGTAAATAAGGAATAGTGCATGGGAAAGGCGATAGTCGTATCCCAAAAGAAAATACTATCGTTTCCATAGAAACGTTACTCGATTTAGAAGGAGATGACGCAGAACCCATAATATTCCATAGCGACGCAATTTCTGTGTTAATTCGGCAGTGTGAGGGAGCGAGGGATGCAGTAAATCGGGGGAATAGTGCATCGGATTGAGATACTCGTATTCCAAAAGAAGATCCTGTCGTTTCTATAGAAACGTTACTCGACTTAGAAGGAGACGTCATACAACCCATAGTATTTCATGGCGACGCAATTTCTGTGCTGATTCGTCAATGTGAGGGAGCGATGGATGCAGTAAAGAAGGAATAGTGTATCGAATGGAGATACTCGTATCCCAAAAGAAAATACTGTCGTTTGCATGGAAACGTTATTCGATTTAGAAGAGGAAGTCATAGAACCCATAATATTTCATAGCGACGCAATTTCTGTGCTTATTCGTCAATGTGAGGGAGCGAGGGATGCAGTAAAGAAGGAATAGTGCATCGGAAAGGAGATACTCGGATCCCAAAAGAAAATTCTGTCGTTTCCATTGAGACGGTACTCGATTTAGAAGGAGATGTCATAGAATCCATAGTATTTCATAACGACGCAAAATCTTTGTTAATTCGTCTGTGTGAGGAAGCGAGGGATGCGGTAAAGAAGGAATAGTGCATCGGAAAGGAGATACTCGTATCGTAAAAGAAATTCCTGTCGTTTCCATAGAACGTTACTCGATTTGGAAGGAGAAATCATAGAACCCGTAGTATTTCATAGCGACGCAGTTCGTGAGTTACTTCGTCAATGTGAGGGAGCGAGGGATGCAGTAAAGAAGGAATAGTGCATCGGATAGGAGATAGTCGTAACCCGAAAGAATATCCTGTCATTTCCATAGAAACGTTACTCGATTTAGAAGGAGAGGTCACAGAACCCATAGTATTTCATAGCGACCCTGTTTCTATGTTAATTCGTCAATGTGAAGGAGCGAGGGATGCAGGAAAGAAGGAATAGTGCATCGGAAAGGAGATACTCGTATCCCAAAAGGAAATCCTGTCGATTCCATAGAAACGTTACTCGATTTAGAAGGACGTGTCATAGAACCCATAGTATTTCATAGCGACACAATTTCTGTGCTTATTCGTCAATGTGAGGGAGGGATGGATGCTGTAAAGATGGAGTAGTGCTTTTTATACGAGATACTCGTATCCCAAAAGAAAATCTTGTCGTTTTCATAGAAACGTTACTCGGTTTAGAAGGAGAAGTCATAGAAACCGTAGTATTTCATAGCGACGCTATATCTGTGCTTATTCGTCAATGTGAGGGAGCGAGGGATGCAGTAAAGAAGGAGTAGTGCATCGAACGGAGATACTCGTATCCCAAAAGAAAATCTTGTCGTTTGCATAGAAACGTTACTCGATTTAGAAGGAGACAACATACAACCCATAGTATATCATAGCGACGCTATTTCTGTGCTTATTCGTCAACGTGAGGGAGCGAGGGATGCAGTAAAGAAAGAGTAGTGCATCGAACGGAGATACTCGTATCCCAAAAGAAAATCCTGTCGTTTGCATAGAAACGTTGCTCGATTTAGAAGGAGAAGTCATGGAACCCATATTATTTCATAGCGACGCAATTTCTGTACATATTCGTCAATGTTAGGGAGCGAGGGATGCAGTAAAGAAGGAGTAGTGCATCGAACGGAGAGACTCGTATCCCAAAAGAAAATCTTGTCGTTTGCATAGAAACGTTACTCGATTTAGAGGGAGAAGTCATAGAACCCATAGTACCTTATAGCGACGCAATATCTGTGTTAATTCGTCAATGTGAGGGAGCGAGGGATGCAGTAAAGAAGGAATAGTGCATCGGAAAGGAGATACTCGGATCCCAAAAGAAAATCCTTTTGTTTCCATAGAATCGTTACTCGATTTATAAGAAGACACAGAACCCATAGTATTTCTTAGCGACGCAATTACTGTGTCATTGCGGCAGTGTGAGTGAGCGAGGGTTGCAGTAAAGGAGGAATAGTGCATCGGAAAGGAGATACTCGTATCCCGAAAGAAAATCCTGTCGTTTGCACAGAAACGTTACTCGACTTAGAAGGAGATGTCATTGAAACCACAGTATTTCATAGCGACGAAATTTCTGTGTTAATTCGTCAATGCGAGGGAGCGAGGGATGCAGTAAAAAAGGAATAGAGCATCGGAATTGAGATGCTCGTATCCCAATAGAAATTCCTGTCGTTTCCATAGAACGTTACTCGATTTGGAATGAGAAGGCATAAAACCCATAGTATTTCATAGCGAGGTAATATCTGTGTTAATTCGTCAATGTGAGGGAGCGAGGGATGCAGTACAGAAGGAATAGTGCATCGGAAAGGAGATAGTCGTATCGCAAATGAAAGTCCTGTCATTTCCACAGAACCTCTCCTCGATTTAGAAGGAGAGGTCACAGAACCCATAGTGTTTCATAGCGACGCAAGTTCTGTGTTAATTCGTCAATGAGAGGGAGCGATGAATGCAGTAAGGAAGGAATAGTGCACCGGAAAGGAGATCTATCCCAAAAGAAAATCCTGTCGTTTCCACAGAAACGTTACTCGTTTTAGAAGGAGAAGACATACAACCCATAGTATTTCATAGCGACGCTATTTCTGTGCTTATTCGTCAATGTGAGGGAGCGAGGGATGCAGTAAAGAAGGAATAGTGCATCGGAAAGGACATACTCATATCCCAAAATAAAATCCTGTCGGTTCCGTAGAAAGGTCACTCGATTTAGAAGGAGAAGTCATAGAACCCATAGTACCTCATAGCGACGCCATATCTGTGTTAATTCGTTGATGTGAGGGAGCCAGGTATGCAGTTAAGAGGGAATAGTGCAACGGAAAGGAGATAGTCGTATTCAAAAGAAAATCCTGTCGTTTCCATTGAAATGTTGCTCGATTTAGAAGGAGAAGTCATAGAACGCATAGTATTTCATAGCGACGCAATTTCTGTGTTCATTTGTTGATGTGAGGGAGCGAGTAATGCAGTAAAGAAGGAATAGTGCATCGGAAACGAGACAGTCGTATCCTAAAAGAAAATCCTGTTGTTTCCAAAGAATCGTTACACAATTTAGAAGGAGATGTCATTTAACCCATAGTATTTTATTGCGACGCAATATCTGTGTTAATTCGTCAATGTGAGGGAGCGAGGGATGCAGTAAGACTGGAATAGTGGCTCGGAAAGCTGTAACTCGTATCCCAAAAAAAATCCTGTCGTTTCCATAGAAATGTTACTCGATTAAGAGGGAGACGTCGTAGAACACATAGTATTTCATAGTGACGCAATTTCTGTTTTAATTCGTCAATGTGTGTGAGCGAGGGATGCTGTAAGGAGGGAATAGTGCATCGGAAAGGAGATACTCGTATCCCAAAGGAAAAGTTTGTCAATTCCATAGAAACGATACCCGATATTGAAGGAGAAGTCATACAACCCATGGTATTTCATAGCGACGCAATTTCAGTGTTTATACGTTAATGTGAAGGTGCGAGGGATGCAGTAAAGAAGGAATAGTGCATCGGAAAAAAGATACTCGTATCCCAAAGAAAAGTCCTGTCGATTCCATAGAGACGTTACACAATTTAGAAGGAGATATCATTTAACCCATAGTATTTCATTGCGACGCAATATCTGTGTTAATTCGTCAATGTGAGGGAGCGAGGGATGCAGTAAGACTGGAATAGTGGCTTGGAAAGCTGTAACTCGTATCCCAAGAAAAATCCTGTCGTTTCCATGGAAACAAAACTCGATTTAGATGCAGGAGGCATTGTTGTTGTTGTTGTGGTCTTCAGTCCTGAGACTGGTTTGATGCAGCTCTCCATGCTACTCTATCCTGTGCAAGCTTCTTCATCTCCCAGTACCTACTGCAACCCACATCCTTCTGAATCTGCTTAGTGTATTGATCTCTTGGTCTCCCTCTACGATTTTTACCCTCCACGCTGCCCTCCAATGCTAAATTTGTGATCCCTTGATGCCTCAAAACATGTCCTACCAACCGATCCCTTCTTCTAGTCAAGTTGTGCCACAAACTTCTCTTCTCCCCAATCCTATTCAATACTTCCTCATTAGTTATGTGATCTACCCACCTTATCTTCAGCATTCTTCTGTAGCACCACATTTCGAAAGCTTCTATTCTCTTCTTGTCCAAACTGGTTATCGTCCATGTTTCACTTCCATACATGGCTACACTCCATACAATTACTTTCAGAAATGACTTCCTGACACTTAAATCTATACTCGATGTTAGCAAATTTCTCTTCTTCAGAAACGATTTCCTTTCCATTGCCAGTCTACATTTTATATCCTCTCTACATCGACCATCATCCGTTATTGTACTCCCTAAATAGCAAAACTCCTTTACTACTTTAAGTGTCTCATTACCTAATCTAATCCCCTCAGCATCACCCGATTTAATTTGACTACAATCCATTATCCTCGTTTTGCTTTTGTTGATGTTCATTTTATATCCTCCTTTCAAGACACTGTCCATTCCGTTCAACTGCTCTTCCAAGTCCTTTGCTGTCTCTGACAGAATTACAATGTCATCGGCAAACCTCAAAGTTTTTACTTCTTCTCCATGAATTTTAATACCTACTCCGAATTTTTCTTTTGTTTCCTTTACTGCTTGCTCAATATACAGATTAAATAACATCGGGGAGAGGCTACAACCCTGTCTCACTCCTTTCCCAACCACTGCTTCCCTTTCATGCCCCTCGACTCTTATAACTGCCATCTGGTTTCTGTACAAATTCTAAATAGCCTTTCGCTCCCTGTATTTTACCCCTGCCACCTTCAGAATTTGAAAGAGAGTATTCCAGTTAACGTTGTCAAAAGCTTTCTCTAAGTCTACAAATGCTAGAAACGTAGGTTTGCCTTTTCTTAATCTTTCTTCTAAGATAAGTCGTAAGGTCAGTATTGCCTCACGTGTTCCAACTTTTCTACGGAACAAACTGATCTTCCCCGAGGTCCGCTTCTACTAGTTTTTCCATTCGTCTGTAAAGAATTCGTGTTAGTATTTTGCAGCTGTGACTTATTAAGCTGATAGTTCGGTAATTTTCACATCTGTCAACACCTGCTTTCTTTGGGATTTTAATTAAAATATTCTTCTTGAAGTCTGTGGGTATTTCGCCTGTCTCATACATCTTGCTCACCAGATGGTAGAGTTTTGTCATGACTGGCTCTCCCAAGGCCATCAGTAGTTCCAATGGAATGTTGTCTATCCCTGGGGCCTTGTCTCGACTCAGGTCTTTCAGTGCTCTGTCAAACTCTTCACGCAGTAACTTATCTCCCATTTCATCTTCATCTACATCCTCTTCCATTTCCATAATATTGTCCTCAAGTACATCGCCCTTGTATAAACCCTCTATATACTCCTTCCACCTCTCTGCCTTCCATTCTTTGCTTAGAACTGGGTTGCCATCTGAGCTCTTGATATTCATACAAGTGGTTCTCTTCTCTCCAAAGGTCTCTTTAATTTTCCTGTAGGCAGTATCTATCTTACCCCTAGTGAGATAAGCCTCTACATCCTTACATTTGTCCTATAGCCATCCCTGCTTAGCCATTTTGCACTTCCTGTCGATCTCATTATTGAGACGTTTGTATACATTTTTGCGTGCTTCATTTACTGCATTCTTATATTTCCTCCTTTCATCAATTAAATACAGTATTTCTCCTGTTACCCAAGGATTTCATAGAACACATGAAATTTCATAGCGTTGAAATTTCTGTGTTACTTCGTCAATTTGAGAGAGCGAGGGATGCAGTAAAAAAGGAATAGTGCATCGGAATTGAGATGCACATATCCCAATAGAAATTCCTGTCGTTTCCATAGAACGTTACTCGATTTTAAGGGGAACGCATAAAACACATAGTATTTGATAGCGACGCAATTTCTGTGTTAATTCGTCAATGTGAGGGAGCAAGGGATGCAGTAAAGAAGGAATAGTGCAACGGAATTGAGATACTCGTATCCCAATAGAAATTCCTGTCGTTTCCATAGAACGTAACTCGATTTGGAAGGAGAAGTCATAGAACCCGTAGTATTGCATAGCGACGCAGTTTGTGAGTTACTTCGTCATTGTGAAGGAGCGAGGGATGCAGTACAGAAGGAATAGTGCATCGGAGAGGAGATGGTCGTATCCCAAAGAAGATCCTGTCGTTTCCATAGAAACGTTACTCGATTTAGAAGGAGATGTCATAGAAACCATAGAATTTCATAGCGACGCAATTACTGTGCTTATTCGTCAATGTGAGGGAGCGAGGGATGCAGTAAAGAAGGAGTAGTTCATCGAATGGAGATACTCGTATCCCAAAACAAAATCCTATCGTTTGCACAGAAACGTTACTCGATTTAGAAGGAGAGGTCATAGAATCCATAGAATTTCATAGCGACGCAATTTCTGTGCTTATTCGTCAATGTGAGGGAGCGAGGGATGCAGTAATGAAGGAATAGTGCATCGGAAAGGAGATACTCGTATCCGAAAAAAAAATGTTGTCGTTTCCATAGAAACGTTACTCGATTTAGAAGGAGAAGTCATAGAACCCATAGTACCTCATAGCGACGCAATTTCTGTGTTAATTCGTCAATGTGAGGGATCCAGTGATGCAGTAATGAAGGAATATGGCATCGGTAAGGAGACAGTCGTATCCCAAAAGAAAATCCTGTCGTTTCCATAGAAATGTTACTCGAATTGGAGTGAGAAGTCATAGAACACATAGTAATTCGTAGTGACGCAATTTCTGTCTTAATTCGTCAATGTGAGGGAGCGAGGGATGCTGTAAGGAAGGAATAGTGCATCGGAAAGGAGATACTCGTATCCCAAAAGAAAATCATGTTGTTTCCATAGAAACGATACCCGATATTGAAGGAGAAGTCATAGAACCCATAGTATTTCATAGCCACGCAATTTCTGTGTTAATTCGTCAATGTGAGGCAGCGAGGGATGCAGTAAAGAAGGAATAGTGCATCGGAAAGGAGATACTCGGATCCCAAAAGAAAATCCTCTCGTTTGCATAGAAACGTTACTCGATTTAGAAGGAGATGTCATAGAAACCATGGGATATCATAGCGACGCACTTTCTGTGCTTATTCGTCAATGTGAGGGAGCGAGGGATGCAGTAAAGAAGGAATAGAGCATCGGAAAGGAGATACTCGGATCCCAAAAGAAAATCCTCTCGTTTCCATTGAAACGTTACTCGATTTAGAAGGAGATGCCATAGAATCCATAGTATTTCACAGCGACGCAATATCCGTGTTAATGCGTCTGTGTGAGGGAGCGAGGGATGCGGTAAATAAGGAATAGTGCATCGGAAAGGAGATACTCGTATCCCAAAAGAAAACCTGTCGATTCCATAGAAACGTAACTCGATTTAGAAGGAGATGTCATTGAACCCATAGCATTTCATTGCGACGCAATTCTGTGTTAATTCGACAATGTGAGGGAGCGAGGGATGCAGTAGGACTGGAATAGTGGCTCGGAAAGCTGTTACTCGTATCCCAAAAAAAATCCTGTCATTTCCATGGAAACATTACTCGATTTAGAGGCAGAAGTCATAGAACACTTGGTATTTCATAGCGACGAAATTTCTGTGTTAATTCGTCAATGCGAGGGAGCGAGGGATGCAGTAAAGAAGGAATAATGCATCGGAAAGGAAATACTCATATACCAAAAGAAAATCTTGTCGTTTCCATAGAAAAGTTACTCGATTTAGAAGAAGAATCATAGAACCCATAGTATGTCATGGTGACACAATTTCTATGTTTGTTCGTTAATGTGAGGGAGCGAGGTATGCAGTAAAGAAGGAATAGTGCATCGGAAAGGAGATACTCGTATCCCAAAAGAAGACCCTGTCGTTTCCATAGAAACGTTACTCGATTTAGAACGAGAAGTCATAAAACCCATAGTATTTCATAGCGACGCAATTTCATTGTTAATTCGTCAATGTGAGGGAGCGAGGGATGCAGTAGGACTGGAATAGTGGCTCGGAAAGCTGTTACTCGTATCCCAAAAAAAATCCTGTCATTTCCATGGAAACATTACTCGATTTAGAGGCAGAAGTCATAGAACACTTGGTATTTCATAGCGACGAAATTTCTGTGTTAATTCGTCAATGCGAGGGAGCGAGGGATGCAGTAAAAAAGGAATAGTGCATCGGAATTGAGATACTCGTATCCCAATAGAAATTCCTGTCGTTTCCATAGAACGTTACCCGATTTGGAAGGAGAAGGCATAAAACCCATAGTATTAGATAGCGACGCAATTTCTGTGTTAATTTGTCAGTGTGAGGGAGCAAGGGATGCAGCAAAGAAGGAATAGTGCATCGGAAAGGAGATACTCGTATCCCAAAAGAAAATCATGTTGTTTCCTAAAAAAGTTACTCGATTTAGAAGGAGAAGTCGTAGAGCCCATAGTAGTTCATAGCGACGCAATTTCTGTGTTAATTCGTCAATGTGAGGGAGCGATGGATGCAGTAAAGAAGGAATAATGCATCGGAAAGGAAATACTCATATACCAAAAGAAAATCTTGTCGTTTCCATAGAAAAGTTACTCGTTTTAGAAGGAGAATCATAGAACCCATAGTATGTCATGGTGACACAATTTCTATGTTTGTTCGTTAATGTGAGGGAGCGAGGTATGCAGTAAAGAAGGAATAGTGCATCGGAAAGGAGATACTCGTATCCCAAAAGATAATCCTTTCGTTTGCATAGAAACGTTACTCGATTTAGAAGGAGATCTCATAGAAAACATCGTATTTCATAGCGACGCAATTTCTGTGCTTATTCGTCAATGCGAGGGAGCGAGGGGTGCAGTAAAGGAGGAATAGTGCATCGGAAAGGAGATACTCGGATCCCAAAAGAAAATCCTGTCGTTTGCATTGAAACGTTACTCGATTTAGAAGGAGATGTCATAGAACCCATAGTATTTCATAGCGACGCAATATCTGTGTTAAGTCGTCTGTGTGAGGGAGCGAGGGATGCGGTAAATAAGGAATAGTGAATCGTAAAGGAGATACTCGTATCCCAAAAGAAAATCCTGTCGATTCCATAGGAACGTTACTCGATTTAGAAGGAGATGTCATTGGACCTATAGTATTTCATTGCGACGCAATATCTGTATTAATTCGTCAATGTGATGGAGCGAGGGATGCAGTAAGACAGGAATAGTGGCTCGGAAAGCTGTTACTCGTATCCCAAAACAAATCCTGTCATTCCAATGGAAACATTACTCGATTTAGAAGCAGAAGCCATAGAACACATGGTATTTCATAGCGACGAAATTTCTGTGTTAATTCGTCAATGCGAGAGAGCGAGGGATGCAGTAAAAAGGAATAGTGCATCGGAATTGAGATGCTCGTATCCCAATAGAAATTCCTGTCGTTTCCATAGAACGTTACCCGATTTGGAAGGAGAAGGCATAAAACCCATAGTATTTAATAGCGACGCAATTTCTAGTTAATTTGTCAAAGTGAGGGAGCAAGGGATGCAGTACAGAAGGAATAGTGCATCGGAAAGGAGATACTCGTATCACAAAAGAAAATCATGTTGTTTCCATATAAAAGTTACTCGATTTAGAAGGAGAAGTCGTAGAGCACATAGCAGTTCATAGCGACGCAATTTCTGTGTTTATCCGTTAATTTGAGGGTGCGAGGGATGCAGTAAAGAAGAAACAGTGCATCGGAAAGGAGATAGTCGTATCCCAAAATAAAATACTCTCACTTCCATAGAAACGCTACTCGATTTAGAAGGAGAAGACATATCACACATAGTATTTCATAGCGACGCAATGTCTGTGTTAATTCGTCAAAGTGAGGGAGCGATGGATGCAGTAAAGAAGGAATAATGCATCGGAAAGGAGATACTCGTATCCCTAAAGAAAATCCTGTCTTTTCAACAGAAACGTTACTCGATTGAGATGGAGAAGTCTGAGAAAGCATAGTATTACATAACGACGTAATTTCAGTGTTAATTCGTCAAAGTGAGGGAGCGAAGGATGCAGTAAAGAAGGAATAGTGCATCGGACAGGAGACAGTCGTATCCGAAAAGAAAATCCTCTCCTTTCCATAGAAACGTTACTCGATATAGAAGGAGAAGAAATAGAACCCATAGTAGTTCATAGCGACGCAATATCTATGTTTATTCAATGTGTGGGAGCGAGGGATGCAGTAAAAAAGGAATAGTGCATCGGAAAGGAGATAGTCGTATCCCAAAAGAAAATCCTGTTGTCTCCATAGAAACGTTACCCGATTTAGAAGGTGATGCCATAGAACCAATTGGATTTCATAGCGACGCAATTTCATTGTTAATACGTTAATGGGAGGGAGCAAGAGATGCAGTGAAGAAGGAATAGCGCCTCGGATAGGAGATACTCGTATCCCTAAAGAAAATCCTGTCGTTTCCATAGAAACGTTACTCGATATACAAAGTGAAGTCATAGGACACATAGCATTCCATAGCGACGCAAATTCAGTGTTAATTCGTCAATGATATCGTTCCAGGGATGCAGTAATGAAGGAATAGTGCATCGGAAATGAGATACTCGTATCCAAAAAGAAAATCCTGTCGTTTCAGTAGCAACTTTACTCGATTAAGAAGGAGATGTCATAGAACGCATAGTATTTCAAGGAGACGCAATTTCTGTGTTAATTCGTCAATGTGATGGTTCGAATGATGTAGTAAAGAAGGAATAGTGCATCGGAAAGTACATAGTCGTATCCCAAAAGGAAATCCTGTCGTCTACATAGAAAAGTTACTCGATTTTGAAGGAGAATTCATAGAACTTATAGTATTTCATAGCGACGCAATTTCTGTGTTAATTCGTCAATGTGAGGGAGCGAGGGATGCAGTAAAGGAGGAATAGTGCATCGGAAAGGAGATAGACGTATGGCAAAAGAAATTCCTATACTTTCCATAGAAACGTTACTCGATATTGAAGGAGAAGTTATAGAACACATAATATTCCATAGCGACGCAATTTCTGTGTTAATTCGTCAATGTGAGGGAGCGAGGGATGCAGTAAAGAAGGAATAGTGCATCGGAAATGAAATACTCGTATCCAAAAAGAAAATCCTGTCGTTTCAATAGCAACGTTACTCGATTAAGAAGGAGATGTCATAGAACGCATAGTATTTCAAGGCGACGCAATTTCTTTGTTACTTTGTCAATGTGATGGAGCGAAAGATGCAGTAAAGGAGGAATAGTGCATCGGAAAGGAGATAGTCGTATCCCAAAAGGAAATCCTGTCGTTTTCATAGAAACGTTACTCGATTTATAAGGAGAAGACATAGAACCCATTGCATTTCATAGCGACGCAATTTCTGTGCTTATTCGTCAATGTGAGGGAACGAGGGATGCAGTAATGAAGGAATAGTGCTTCGGAAAGGAGATACTCGTATACCAAAAGAAATTCCGATCGTTTCCATGGAAACGTTACTCGAATTAGAAGGAGAAGTCATAGAACCCGTAGTATTTCATAGCGACGCAATTTCTGTGTTACTTTGTCAATGTGATGGAGCGAAAGATGCAGTAAAGAAGGAATAGTGCATCGGAAATGAGATACCCGTATCCCAAAAGAAAATCCTGTTGATTTCATATAAACGTACGTCTATTTAGAAGGAGATGTCATAGAACCAACAGTATTACATAGCGACGCAATTTCTGTGTTAATTTGTAAATGTGAGGGTGCGAGGGATGCAGTTAAAAAGGAATAGTGCATCGGAAAGGAGATACTCGTATACCAAAAGAAAATCCTGTCGTTTATATAGAAACGTAATTCGATTTAGAAGGAGAAGTCATAGAACCCATAGTCATTCATAGCGATGCAAATTCTGTGCTCATTCGTCTATGTGAGGGAACGAGGGATGCAGTAAAGTAGGAATAGTGCATCGGAAAGGAGATACTCGTATCCCAAAAGAAGACCCTGTCGTTTCCATAGAAACGTTACTCGATTTAGAAGGAGAAGTCGTAAAACCCATAGTATTTCATAGCGACGCAATTTCATTGTTAATTCGTCAATGTGAGGGAGCGAGGGATGCAGTATAGAAGGAATAGTGCATCGAAAAGGAGATACTCGTATACCAAAAGAGAATACTCTCGTTTCAATAGACACGTTACTCGATTTAGAAAGAGAAGTTATAGAACACATAGTATTCCATAGCGTCGCAATTTTTGTGTTAATTCGTCAATGTGAGGGAGCCAGGGATGCAGTAAAGAAGCAATAGTGCATCGGAAAGGAGATACTCGTATACCAATAGAAAATCCTGTCGTTTCCATAGAAACGTTACTCGATTTAGAAGGAGAAGTCATAAACCCCATAGCATTTTATAGCGACGCAATTTCTGCGTTAATTCGTCAATGTGAGGGATCGAGGGATGCAGTAAAGAAGTAATAGTGCATCGGAAAGGAGATAGTCGTATCACAAAAGAAAATCCTGTCGTTACCATGGAAACGTTACTCGATTTAGAAGGAGAAGTCATAGAACACATAGTATTTCATAGTGACGCAATTTCTGCGTTAATTCGTCAATGTGAGGGATCGAGGGATGCAGTAAAGAAGTAATAGTGCATCGGAAAGGAGATAGTCGTATCCCAAAAGAAAATCCTGTTGTTTCCATAGAAACGTTACTCGATTTAGAAAGAGAAGTCATAGAACACATAGCATTCCATTGCGACGCAAATTCAGTGTTAATTCGTTAATGTGAGGGAGCCAGGGATGCAGTAATGAAGGAATAGTGCATCGGAAATGAGATACTCGTATCCAAAAAGAAAATCCTGTCGTTTCAATAGCAACGTTACTCGACTAAGAAGGAGATGTCATAGAACGCATAGTATTTCAAGGCGACGCAATATCTGTGTTACTTTGTCAATGTGATGGAGCGAAAGATGCGGTGAAGAAGGAATAGTGCATCGGAAAGGAGATACTCGTATCCCAAAAGAAAATCCTGTCGTTTACATAGAAACGTTACTCGATTTAGAAGGAGAAGTCATAGAACACATGATATTTCATAGCGACGCAATTTCTGTGTTAATTCGTCAATGTGGGGGAGGGAGGGATGCAATAAAGAAGGAATAGTGCATCGGAAAGGTGATACTCGAATCGCAAAAAAACAAAAAAAAAAATCCTTTCGTTTCCATAGAAACGTTACTCGATTTAGAAGGAGAAGTCATAGAACGCATAGTACTTCATAGGGACGCAATTTCTGTGTTAATTCGTCAATGTGAGGGAGCGAGATATGCAGTAAAGAAGGAATAGTGCATCCGAAAGGAGATACTCGTATCCCAAAAAAAAATCCTGTCGTTTCCATAGAAACGTTACTCGATTTATAAGGAGAGGTCATAGAAACCGTAGACTTTCATAGCGATGCAAATTCTGTGTTAATTCGACTATGTGAGGAAGCGAGGGATGCAGTAATGATGGAATAGTGCTTCGGAAAGGAGATACTCGTCTACCAAAAGAAATACCGATCGTTGCCATAGAAAAGTTACTCGAATTAGAAGGAGAAGTCATAGAAAGCGTTGTATTCATAGCGACGCAATTTCTGTGTTAATTCGTCAATGTGATGGAGCGAAAAATGCGGTAAAGAAGGAATAGTGCATCGGAAAGGAGATAGTCGTATCCCAAAAGGAAATCCTGTCGTTTACATAGAAAAGTTACTCGATTTTGAAGGAGAAATCATAGAACTTATAGTATTTCATAGCGATACAATTTCTGTGTTAATTCGTCAATGTGAGGGGGTGAGGGATGCAGTAAAGAAGGAATAGTGCATCGGAAAGGAGATACTCGTATCCCAAAAGAAAATCCTGTCGTTTACATAGAAACGTTACTCGATTTAGAAGGAGAAGTCATAGAACACATGGTATTTCATAGCGACGCAATTTCTGGGTTAATTCGTCAATGTGGGGGAGCGAGGGATGCAATAAAGAAGGAATAGTGCATCGGAAAGGTGATACTCGAATCGCAAAAAAACAAAAAAAAAAAACCTTTCGTTTCCATAGAAACGTTACTCGATTTAGAAGGAGAAGTCATAGAACGCATAGTACTTCATAGCGACGCAATTTCTGTGTTAATTCGTCAATGTGAGGGAGCGAGGTATGCAGTAAAGAAGGAATAGTGCATGGGAAAGGAGAAACTCGTATACCAAAAGAAAATCCTCTCGTCTCCATAGAAACGTTTTTCGTTTTAGTAGAGGTCATAGAACACATAGTATTTCATAGCGACGCAATTTCTGTGTTAATTCTTCAATGTGAGGTAGTGAGGGATGCAGTAAAGAAGGAATACTGCATCGGAAAGAAGATAGTCGTATCCAAAATGAAAAACCTGTCGTTTTCATAGAAACGTCACTCGATTTCGAAGGAGAAGACATAAAACCCATTGTATTTCATAGCGACGCAATTTCTGTGCTTATTCGTCAATGTGAGGGAACGAGGGATGCAGTAAAGAAGGAATAGTGCATCGGAAAGGAGATACTCGTATCCCAAAAAAAAAATCCTGTCGTTTCCATAGAAACGTTACTCGATTTATAAGGAGAAGACATAGAAACCGTAGACTTTCATAGCGATGCAAATTCTGTGTTAATTCGACTATGTGAGGGAGCGAGGCATGCAGTAATGATGGAATAGTGCTTCGGAAAGGAGATACTCGTATACCAAAAGAAATTCCGATCGTTGCCATAGAAACGTTACTCGAATTAGAAGGAGAAGTCATAGAAAGCGTTGTATTTCATAGCGACGCAATTTCTGTGTTAATTCGTTAATGTGAGGGAGGGAGGGATGCAGTAAAGAAGGAATAGTGCATCGGAAATGAGATACCCGTATCCCAAAAGAAAATCCTGTTGTTTCCATAGAAACGTTACTCGATTTAGAAGGAGAAGTCATAGAACCCATAGTCATTCATAGCGACGCAAATTCTGTGCTTATTCGTCAATGTGAGGGAACGAGGGATGCAGTAAAGTAGGAATATTGCATCGGAAAGGAGATACTCGTATCCCAAAAGAAAATCCTGTCGTTTCCATAGAAACGTTACTCGATTTAGAAGGAGAAGTCGTAGAACCCATAGTATATCATAGCGACGCAATTTCATTGTTAATTCGTCAATGTTAGGGGGCGAGGGATGCAGTATAGAAGGAATAGTGCATCGAAAAGGAGATACTCGTATCCCAAAAGAGAATATTGTCGTTTCAATAGAAACGTTACTCGATTTAGAAAGAGAAGTTATAGAACACATAGTATATCATAGCGTCGCAATTTCTGTGTTAATTCGTCAATGTGAGGGAACGAGGGACGCAGTAAGAAAGGAATAGTGCATGGGAAAGGATATACTCGTATACCAAATGAAAATCCGGTCGTTTCCATAGAAACGTTACTCGATTTTGGAGGAGAAGTCATAGAATACATAGTATGTCATAGCGATGCAATTTCTGTGTTAATTCGTCAATGTCAGGGAGCGAGAGATGCAGTAAAAAAGGACTAGTGCATCGGAAAGGAGATACTCGTATCCAAAAAGAAAATCCTGTCGTTTCCATATAAACGTTACTCCATTTAGAAGGAGAAGTCATAGAACCCGTAGTATTACATAGCGACGCAATTTCTGTGTTAATTCGTCAATGTGAGGGAGCCAGGAATGCAGTAAAGAAGAAATAGTGCATCGGAAAGGAGATACCCTTATACGAAGATAAAATCCTGTCGTTTGCATAGAAACGTTACTCGTTTTAGAAAGAGAAGTCATAGAACACATAGTACTTCCTAGCGACGCAATTTCTGTGTTAATTCGTCAATGTGAGGGAGCGAGGGATGCAGTAATGAAGGAATAGTGCATCGGAATGGAGATACTCGTATCCCAAACGAAAATCCTGTCGTTACCATATAAACGTTACTCGATATAGAAGGAGAAGTCATAGAAGACATAGTATTCCATAGCGTCGCAATTTCTGTGTTGATTCGTCAATGTGAGGGAGCCAGGGATGCAGTATAGAAGTAATAGTGCATCGGAAAGAGATACTCGCATGTTGTTGTTGTTGTGGTCTTCAGTCCTGAGACTGGTTTGATGCTGCTCTCCATGCTACTCTATCCTGTGCAAGCTTTTTCATCTCCCAGTACCTACTGCAACCTACATCCTTCTGAATCTGCTTAGTGTATTCATCTCTTGGTCTCCCTCTACGATTTTTACCCTCCACGCTGCCCTCCAATGCTAAATTTGTGATCCCTTGATGCCTCAAAACATGTCCTACCAACCGATCCCTTCTTCTAGTCAAGTTGTGCCACAAACTTCTCTTCTCCCCAATCCTATTCAATACTTCCTCATTAGTTATGTGATCTACCCATCTAATCTTCAGCATTCTTCTGTAGCACCACATTTCGAAAGCTTCTATTCTCTTCTTGTCCAAACTATTTATCGTCCATGTTTCACTTCCATACATGGCTACTCTCCATACGAATACTTTCAGAAATGACTTCCTGACACTTAAATCTATACTGGATGTTAACAAATTTCTCTTCTTCAGAAACGCTTTCCTTGCCATTGCCAGCCTACATTTTATATCCTCTCTACTTCGACCATCATCAGTTATTTTGCTCCCCAAATAGCAAAACTCCTTTACTACTTTAAGTGCCTCATTTCCTAATCTAATTCCCTCAGCATCACCCGACTTAATTAGACTACATTCCATTATCCTTGTTTTGCTTTTGTTGATGTTCATCTTATATCCTCCTTTCAAGACACTGTCCATTCCATTCAACTGCTCTTCTAAGTCCTTTGCTGTCTCTGACAGAATTACAATGTCATCGGCGAACCTCAAAGTTTTTATTTCTTCTCCATGAATTTTAATACCTACTCCGAATTTTTCTTTTGTTTCCTTTACTGCTTGCTCAATATACAGATTGAACAACATCGGGGAGAGGCTACAACCCTGTCTTACTCCCTTCCCAACCACTGCTTCCCTTTCATGTCCCTCGACTCTTATAACTGCCATCTGGTTTCTGTACAAATTGTAAATAGCCTTTCGCTCCCTGTATTTTACCCCTGCCACCTTTAGAATTTGAAAGAGAGTATTCCAGTCAACATTGTCAAAAGCTTTCTCTAAATCTACAAATGCTAGAAACGTAGGTTTGCCTTTCCTTAATCTTTCTTCTAAGATAAGTCGTAAGGTCAGTATTGCCTCACGTGTTCCAGTGTTTCTACGGAATCCAACCTGATCTTCCCCGAGGTTGGCTTCTACTAGTTTTTCCATTCGTCTGTAAAGAATTCGTGTTAGTATTTTGCAGCTGTGACTTATTAAGCTGATAGTTCGGTAATTTTCACATCTGTCAACACCTGCTTTCTTTGGGATTGGAATTATTATATTCTTCTTGAAGTCTGAGGGTATTTCGCCTGTTTCATACATCTTGCTCACCAGATGGTAGAGTTTTGTCAGGACTGGCTCTCCCACGGCCGTCAGTAGTTCCAATGGAATATTGTCTACTCCGGGGGCCTTGTTTCGACTCAGGTCTTTCAGTGCTCTGTCAAACTCTTCACGCAGTATCATATCTCCCATTTCATCTTCATCTACATCCTCTTCCATTTCCATAATATTGTCCTCAAGTACATCGCCCTTGTATAGACCCTCTATATACTCCTTCCACCTTTCTGCTTTCCCTTCTTTGCTTAGAACTGGGTTTCCATCTCAGGTCTTGATATTCATACAAGTCGTTCTCTTATCTCCAAAGGTCTCTTTAATTTCCCTGTAGGCGGTATCTATCTTAACCCTAGTGAGATAGGCCTCTACATCCTTACATTTGTCCTCTAGCCATCCCTGCTTAGCCATTTTGCACTTCCTGTCGATCTCATTTTTGAGACGTTTGTATTCCTTTTTGCCTGTTTCATTTACTGCATTTTTATATTTTCTCCTTTCATCAATTAAATTCAATATTTCTTCTGTTACCCAAGGATTTCTACTAGCCCTCGTCTTTTTACCTACTTGATCCTCTGCTGCCTTCACTACTTCATCCCTCAAAGCTACCCATTCTTCTTCTACTGTATTTATTTCCCCCATTCCTGTCAATTGCTCCCATATGCTCTCCCTGAATCTCTGTACAACCTCTGGTTCTTTTAGTTTATCCAGGTCCCATATCCTTAAATTCCCACCTTTTTGCAGTTTCTTCAGTTTTAATCTACAGGTCATAACCAATAGATTGTGGTCAGAGTACACATCTGCCCCTGGAAATGTCTTACAATTTAAAACCTCACATGCCAAAAGAAAATCCTTTCGTTTCCGTAGAAACGTAACTCGATTTAGAAGGAGAAGTCATAGAACCCATAGATACTCGTATACCAAAAGAAAATCCTGTCGTTTGCATAGAAACGGTACTCGATTTAGAAGGAGAAGTCATAGAGCCATAGTATTTCATAGCGACGCAATTTATGAGTTAATTCGTCGATGTGAGGGAGCCTGGGATGCAGTAAAGAAGGAATAGGGCATCGGAACGGAGATAGTCGTATCCCAAAAGAAAATCCTGTCGTTTCCGTAGAAACGTAACTCGATTTAGAAGGAGAAGTTGTAGAACCCATAGAATTCCATAGCGACGCAATATCTGTGTTAATTAGTCTATGTGAGGGAGCGTGGGATGCAGTAAAGAAAGCATAGTGCATCGGAAAGGAGATACTCGTATCCCAAAGCAAATCCTGTCGTTTCCATAGAAACGTTACCCATTTTAAGAGGACAAGTCATAGAACACATAGTATTTCATAGCGACGCAATTTCATTGTTAATTCGTCAATGTGTGGGAGCGAGATATGCAGTAAAGAAGGAATAGTGCATCGGAAAGGAGATAGTCGTATCCCAAAAGAAAATCCTGTCGTTTCCATAGAAACGTTACTCGATTTATAAGGAGAAGACATAGAACCCATTGCATTTCATAGCGACGGAATTTCTGTGCTTATTCGTCAATGTGAGGGAACAAGGGATGCAGTAATGAAGGAATAGTGCTTCGGAAAGGAGATACTCGTATACCAAAAGAAATTCCGATCGTTGCCATGGAAACGTTACTCGAATTAGAAGGAGAAGTCATAGAACCCGTAGTATTTCATAGCGACGCAATTTCTGTGTTACTTTGTCAATGTGATGGAGCGAAAGGTGCAGTAAAGAAGGAATAGTGCATCGGAAATGAGATACCCGTATCCCAAATGAAAATCCTGTTGATTCCATATAAACGTACGTCGATTTAGAAGGAGATGTCATAGAACCAATAGTATTACATAGCGACGCAATTTCTGTGTTAATATGTAAATGTGAGGGTGCGAGGGATGCTGTTAAAAAGGAATAGTGCATCGGAAAGGAGATACTCGTATACCAAAAGAAAATCCTGTCGTTTCCATAGAAACGTTACTCGATTTATAAGGAGAAGACATAGAACCCATTGCATTTCATAGCGACGGAATTTCTGTGCTTATTCGTCAATGTGAGGGAACAAGGGATGCAGTAATGAAGGAATAGTGCTTCGGAAAGGAGATACTCGTATACCAAAAGAAATTCCGATCGTTGCCATGGAAACGTTACTCGATTTAGAAGGAGAAGTCATAAAACCCATAGTATTTCATAGCGACGCAATTTCATTGTTAATTCGTCAATGTGAGGGAGCGAGGGATGCAGTATAGAAGGAATAGTGCATCGAAAAGGAGATACTCGTATACCAAAAGAGAATACTCTCGTTTCAATAGACACGTTACTCGATTTAGAAAGAGAAGTTATAGAACACATAGTATTCCACAGCGTCGCAATTTTTGTGTTAATTCGTCAATGTGAGGGAGCCAGTGATGCAGTAAAGAAGGAATAGTGCATCGGAAAGGAGATACTCGTATACCAATAGAAAATCCTGTCGTTTCCATAGAAACGTTACTCGATTTAGAAGGAGAAGTTATAAACCCCATAGCATTTTATAGCGACGCAATTTCTGCGTTAATTCGTCAATGTGAGGGATCGAGGGATGCAGTAAAGAAGTAATAGTGCATCGGAAAGGAGATACCCGTATCCCAAAAGAAAATCCTGTTGTTTCCATAGAAACGTTACTCGATTTAGAAGGAGAAGTCATAGAACCCATAGTCATTCATAGCGACGCAAATTCTGTGCTTATTCGTCAATGTGAGGGACCGAGGGATGCAGTAAAGTAGGAATATTGCATCGGAAAGGAGATACTCGTATCCCAAAAGAAAATCCTGTCGTTTCCATAGAAACGTTACTCGATTTAGAAGGAGAAGTCGTAGAACCCATAGTATATCATAGCGACGCAATTTCATTGTTAATTCGTCAATGTTAGGGGGCGAGGGATGCAGTATAGAAGGAATAGTGCATCGAAAAGGAGATACTCGTATCCAAAAAGAAAATATTGTCGTTTCAATAGAGACGTTACTCGAATTAGAAAGATAAGTTATAGAACACATAGTATATCATAGCGTCGCAATTTCTGTGTTAATTCGTCAATGTGAGGGAACGAGGGACGCAGTAAGGAAGGAATTGTGCATGGGAAAGGATATACTCGTATACCAAATGAAAATCCGGTCGTTTCCATAGAAACGTTACTCGATTTTGGAGGTGAAGTCATAGAATACATAGTATGTCATAGCGATGCAATTTCTGTGTTAATTCGTCAATGTCAGGGAGCGAGAGATGCAGTGAAAAAGGACTAGTGCATCGGAAAGGAGATACTCGTATCCAAAAAGAAAATCCTGTCGTTTCCATATAAACGTTACTCCATTTAGAAGGAGAAGTCATAGAACCCGTAGTATTACATAGCGACGCAATTTCTGTGTTAATTCGTCAATGTGAGGGAGCCAGGAATGCAGTAAAGAAGGAATAGTGCATCGGAAAGGAGATACTCGTATCCCAAACGAAAATCCTGTCGTTTCAATAGATACGTTACACGATTTAGAAGGAGAAGTTATAGAACCCATAGTATATCATAGCGACACAATTTCTGTGCTAATTTCTCAATGTGAGGGAGAGAGGGATGCAGTAAAGAAGGAATAGTGCATCGGAAAAGAGATACTCGCATCCCAAAAGAAAATCCTGTCGTTTCCATAGAAACGTTAGTCGATTTAGAAGGAGAAGTCTTAAAACACATAGTATTCTGTAGAGTCGCAATTTCGGTGTTAATTCGTGAATGTGAGGGAGCCAGGGATGCAGTAAAGAAGGAATAGTGCATCGGAAAGGAGATAGTCGTATCCCAAAAGGAAATCCTGTCGTTTCCAAAGAAACGTTACTCGATTTAGATGGAGAAGCCACAGAACAGATAGTTTTCATAGCGTCGCAATTTCTGTGTTAATTCGTCAATGTGAGGGAGCGAGGGATGCAGTAATAAAGGAATAGTGCGTCGGAAAGGAGATACTCGTATCCCAAAAGAAAATCCCGTCGTTTCCATAAAAACGTTAACGATTTAGAAGGAGAAGTCATAGAACCCATAGTATTTCATAGCGACGCAATTTCTGTGTTAATTCGTCAATGTGAGGGAGCGAGGGATGCAGTAAAGAAGAAATAGTGCATCGGAAAGGAGATACCCTTATACGAAGATAAAATCCTGTCGTTTCCATAGAAACGTTACTCGTTTTAGAAGGAGAAGTCATAGAACACATAGTATTTCCTAGCGACGCAATTTCTGTGTTAATTCGTCAATGTGAGGGAGCGAGGGATGCAGTAAAGAAGGAATAGTGCATCGGAATGGAGATACTCGTATCCCAAACGAAAATCCTGTCGTTACCATATAAACGTTACTGGATATAGAAGGAGAAGTCATAGAAGACATAGTATTCCATAGCGTCGCAATTTCTGTGTTGATTCGTCAATGTGAGGGAGCCAGGGATGCAGTATAGAAGTAATAGTGCATCGGAAAGAGATACTCACATGTTGTTGTTGTTGTGGTCTTCAGTCCTGAGACTGGTTTGATGCTGCTCTCCATGCTACTCTATCCTGTGCAAGCTTTTTCATCTCCCAGTACCTACTGCAACCTACATCCTTCTGAATCTGCTTAGTGTATTCATCTCTTGGTCTCCCTCTACGATTTTTACCCTCCACGCTGCCCTCCAATGCTAAATTTGTGATCCCTTGATGCCTCAAAACATGTCCTACCAACCGATCCCTTCTTCTAGTCAAGTTGTGCCACAAACTTCTCTTCTCCCCAATCCTATTCAATACTTCCTCATTAGTTATGTGATCTACCCATCTAATCTTCAGCATTCTTCTGTAGCACCACATTTCGAAAGCTTCTATTCTCTTCTTGTCCAAACTATTTATCGTCCATGTTTCACTTCCATACATGGCTACTCTCCATACGAATACTTTCAGAAATGACTTCCTGACACTTAAATCTATACTGAATGTTAACAAATTTCTCTTCTTCAGAAACGCTTTCCTTGCCATTGCCAGCCTACATTTTATATCCTCTCTACTTCGACCATCATCAGTTATTTTGCTCCCCAAATAGCAAAACTCCTTTACTACTTTAAGTGCCTCATTTCCTAATCTAATTCCCTCAGCATCACCCGACTTAATGAGACTACATTCCATTATCCTTGTTTTGCTTTTGTTGATGTTCATCTTATATCCTCCTTTCAAGACACTGTTTATTCCATTCAACTGCTCTTCCAAGTCCTTTGCTGTCTCTGACAGAATTACAATGTCATCGGCGAACCTCAAAGTTTTTATTTCTTCTCCATGAATTTTAATACCTACTCCGAATTTTTCTTTTGTTTCCTTTACTGCTTGCTCAATATACAGATTGAACAACATCGGGGAGAGGCTACAACCCTGTCTTACTCCCTTCCCAACCACTGCTTCCCTTTCATGTCCCTCGACTCTTATAACTGCCATCTGGTTTCTGTACAAATTGTAAATAGCCTTTCGCTCCCTGTATTTTACCCCTGCCACCTTTAGAATTTGAAAGAGAGTATTCCAGTCAACATTGTCAAAAGCTTTCTCTAAATCTACAAATGCTAGAAACGTAGGTTTGCCTTTCCTTAATCTTTCTTCTAAGATAAGACGTAAGGTCAGTATTGCCTCACGTGTTCCAGTGTTTCTACGGAATCCAACCTGATCTTCCCCGAGGTTGGCTTCTACTAGTTTTTCCATTCGTCTGTAAAGAATTCGTGTTAGTATTTTGCAGCTGTGACTTATTAAGCTGATAGTTCGGTAATTTTCACATCTGTCAACACCTGCTTTCTTTGGGATTGGAATTATTATATTCTTCTTGAAGTCTGAGGGTATTTCGCCTGTTTCATACATCTTGCTCACCAGATGGTAGAGTTTTGTCAGGACTGGCTCTCCCACGGCCGTCAGTAGTTCCAATGGAATATTGTCTACTCCGGGGGCCTTGTTTCGACTCAGGTCTTTCAGTGCTCTGTCAAACTCTTCACGCAGTATCATATCTCCCATTTCATCTTCATCTACATCCTCTTCCATTTCCATAATATTGTCCTCAAGTACATCGCCCTTGTATAGACCCTCTATATACTCCTTCCACCTTTCTGCTTTCCCTTCTTTGCTTAGAACTGGGTTTCCATCTCAGGTCTTGGTATTCATACAAGTCGTTCTCTTATCTCCAAAGGTCTCTTTAATTTCCCTGTAGGCGGTATCTATCTTACCCCTAGTGAGATAGGCCTCTACATCCTTACATTTGTCCTCTAGCCATCCCTGCTTAGCCATTTTGCACTTCCTGTCGATCTCATTTTTGAGACGTTTGTATTCCTTTTTGCCTGTTTCATTTACTGCATTTTTATATTTTCTCCTTTCATCAATTAAATTCAATATTTCTTCTGTTACCCAAGGATTTCTACTAGCCCTCGTCTTTTTACCTACTTGATCCTCTGCTGCCTTCACTACTTCATCCCTCAAAGCTACCCATTCTTCTTCTACTGTATTTATTTCCCCCATTCCTGTCAATTGCTCCCTTATGCTCTCCCTGAATCTCTGTACAACCTCTGGTTCTTTTAGTTTATCCAGGTCCCATATCCTTAAATTCCCACCTTTTTGCAGTTTCTTCAGTTTTAATCTACAGGTCATAACCAATAGATTGTGGTCAGAGTCCACATCTGCCCCTGGAAATGTCTTACAATTCAAAACCTCACATGCCAAAAGAAAATCCTTTCGTTTCCGTAGAAACGTAACTCGATTTAGAAGGAGAAGTCATAGAACCTATAGATACTCGTATACCAAAAGAAAATCCTGTCGTTTGCATAGAAACGTTACTCGATTTAGAAGGAGAAGTCATAGAGCCATAGTATTTCATAGCGACGCAATTTATGAGTTAATTCGTCGATGTGAGGGCGCCTGGGATGCAGTAAAGAAGGAATAGGGCATCGGAACGGATACAGTCGTATCCCAAAAGAAAATCCTGTCGTTTCCGTAGAAACGTTACTCGATTTAGAAGGAGAAGTTATAGAACCCATAGAATTCCATAGCGACGCAATATCTGTGTTAATTAGTCTATGTGAGGGAGCGTGGGATGCAGTAAAGAAAGCATAGTGCATCGGAAAGGAGATACTCGTATCCCAAAGCAAATCCTGTCGTTTCCATAGAAACGTTACCCATTTTAAGAGGACAAGTCATAGAACACATAGTATTTCATAGCGACGCAATTTCATTGTTAATTCGTCAATGTGTGGGAGCGAGATATGCAGTAAAGAAGGAATAGTGCATCGGAAAGGAGATAGTCGTATCCCAAAAGAAAATCCTGTCGTTTCCATAGAAACGTTACTCGATTTATAAGGAGAAGACATAGAACCCATTGCATTTCATAGCGACGGAATTTCTGTGCTTATTCGTCAATGTGAGGGAACAAGGGATGCAGTAATGAAGGAATAGTGCTTCGGAAAGGAGATACTCGTATACCAAAAGAAATTCCGATCGTTGCCATGGAAACGTTACTCGAATTAGAAGGAGAAGTCATAGAACCCGTAGTATTTCATAGCGACGCAATTTCTGTGTTACTTTGTCAATGTGATGGAGCGAAAGGTGCAGTAAAGAAGGAATAGTGCATCGGAAATGAGATACCCGTATCCCAAATGAAAATCCTGTTGATTCCATATAAACGTACGTCGATTTAGAAGGAGATGTCATAGAACCAATAGTATTACATAGCGACGCAATTTCTGTGTTAATTTGTAAATGTGAGGGTGCGAGGGATGCAGTTAAAAAGGAATAGTGCATCGGAAAGGAGATACTCGTATACCAAAAGAAAATCCTGTCGTTTATATAGAAACGTAATTCGATTTAGAAGGAGAAGTCATAGAACCCATAGTCATTCATAGCGATGCAAGTTCTGTGCTCATTCGTCTATGTGAGGGAACGAGGGATGCAGTAAAGTAGGAATAGTGCATCGGAAAGGAGATACTCGTATCCCAAAAGAAGACCCTGTCGTTTCCATAGAAACGTTACTCGATTTAGAACGAGAAGTCATAAAACCCATAGTATTTCATAGCGACGCAATTTCATTGTTAATTCGTCAATGTGAGGGAGCGAGGGATGCAGTATAGAAGGAATAGTGCATCGAAAAGGAGATACTCGTATACCAAAAGAGAATACTCTCGTTTCAATAGACACGTTACTCGATTTAGAAAGAGAAGTTATAGAACACATAGTATTCCATAGCGTCGCAATTTATGTGTTAATTCGTCAATGTGAGGGAGCCAGGGATGCAGTAAAGAAGGAATAGTGCATCGGAAAGGAGATACTCGTATACCAATAGAAAATCCTGTCGTTTCCATAGAAACGTTACTCGATTTAGAAGGAGAAGTTATAAACCCCATAGCATTTTATAGCGACGCAATTTCTGCGTTAATTCGTCAATGTGAGGGATCGAGGGATGCAGTAAAGAAGTAATAGTGCATCGGAAAGGAGATAGTCGTATCACAAAAGAAAATCCTGTCGCTACCATGGAAACGTTACTCGATTTAGAAGGAGAAGTCATAGAACGCATAGTATTTCATAGCGACGCAATTTCTGTGTTATTTCGTCAATGTGAGGGAGCGAGGGATGCAGTAATGAAGGAATAGTGCATCGGAAAGGAGATAGTCGTATCCAAAATGAAAATCCTGTCGTTTTCATAGAAACGTCACTTGATTTCGAAGGAGAAGACATGAAACCCATTGTATTTCATAGCGACGCAATTTCTGTGCTTATTCGTCAATGTGAGGGAACGAGGGATGCAGTAAAGAAGGAATAGTGCATCGGAAAGGAGATACTCGTATCCCAAAAAAAAATCCTGTCGTTTCCATAGAAACGTTACTCGATTTATAAGGAGAAGTCATAGAAACCGTAGACTTTCATAGCGATGCAAATTCTGTGTTAATTCGACTATGTGAGGGAGCGAGGGATGCAGTAATGATGGAATAGTGCTTCGGAAAGGAGATACTCGTATACCAAAAGAAATTCCGATCGTTGCCATAGAAACGTTACTCGAATTAGAAGGAGAAGTCATAGAAAGCGTTGTATTTCATAGCGACGCAATTTCTGTGTTAATTCGTTAATGTGAGGGAGGGAGGGATGCAGTAAAGAAGGAATAGTGCATCGGAAATGAGATACCCGTATCCCAAAAGAAAATCCTGTTGTTTCCATAGAAACGTTACTCGATTTAGAAGGAGAAGTCATAGAACCCATAGTCATTCATAGCGACGCAAATTCTGTGCTTATTCGTCAATGTGAGGGAACGAGGGATGCAGTAAAGTAGGAATATTGCATCGGAAAGGAGATACTCGTATCCCAAAAGAAAATCCTGTCGTTTCCATAGAAACGTTACTCGATTTAGAAGGAGAAGTCGTAGAACCCATAGTATATCATAGCGACGCAATTTCATTGTTAATTCGTCAATGTTAGGGGGCGAGGGATGCAGTATAGAAGGAATAGTGCATCGAAAAGGAGATACTCGTATCCAAAAAGAAAATATTGTCGTTTCAATAGAGACGTTACTCGATTTAGAAAGAGAAGTTATAGAACACATAGTATATCATAGCGTCGCAATTTCTGTGTTAATTCGTCAATGTGAGGGAACGAGGGACGCAGTAAGAAAGGAATAGTGCATGGGAAAGGATATACTCGTATACCAAATGAAAATCCGGTCGTTTCCATAGAAACGTTACTCGATTTTGGAGGTGAAGTCATAGAATACATAGTATGTCATAGCGATGCAATTTCTGTGTTAATTCGTCAATGTCAGGGAGCGAGAGATGCAGTAAAAAAGGACTAGTGCATCGGAAAGGAGATACTCGTATCCAAAAAGAAAATCCTGTCGTTTCCATATAAACGTTACTCCATTTAGAAGGAGAAGTCATAGAACCCGTAGTATTACATAGCGACGCAATTTCTGTGTTAATTCGTAAATGTGAGGGAGCCAGGAATGCAGTAAAGAAGGAATAGTGCATCGAAAGGAGATACTCGTATCCAAACGAAAATCCTGTCGTTTCAATAGATACGTTACACGATTTAGAAGGAGAAGTTATAGAACCCATAGTATATCATAGCGACACAATTTCTGTGCTAATTTCTCAATGTGAGGGAGAGAGGGATGCAGTAAAGAAGGAATAGTGCATCGGAAAAGAGATACTCGCATCCCAAAAGAAAATCCTGTCGTTTCCATAGAAACGTTAGTCGATTTAGAAGGAGAAGTCTTAAAACACATAGTATTTCGTAGAGTCGCAATTTCGGTGTTAATTCGTGAATGTGAGGGAGCCAGGGATGCAGTAAAGAAGGAATAGTGCATCGGAAAGGAGATAGTCGTATCCCAAAAGAAAATCCTGTCGTTTCCAAAGAACGTTACTCGAATTAGATGGAGAAGCCACAGAACAGATAGTTTTCATAGCGTCGCAATTTCTGTGTTAATTCGTCAATGTGAGGGAGCGAGGGATGCAGTAATGAAGGAATAGTGCGTCGGAAAGGAGATACTCGTATCCCAAAAGAAAATCCCGTCGTTTCCATAAAAACTTTAACGATTTAGAAGGAGAAGTCATAGAACCCATAGTATTTCATAGCGACGCAATTTCTGTGTTAATTCGTCAATGTGAGGGAGCGAGGGATGCAGTAAAGAAGAAATAGTGCATCGGAAAGGAGATACCCTTATACGAAGATAAAATCCTGTCGTTTCCATAGAAACGTTACTCGTTTTAGAAGGAGAAGTCATAGAACACATAGAATTTCCTAGCGACGCAATTTCTGTGTTAATTCGTCAATGTGAGGGAGCGAGGGATGCAGTAAAGAAGGAATAGTGCATCGGAATGGAGATACTCGTATCCCAAACGAAAATCCTGTCGTTACCATATAAACCGTTACTCGATATAGAAGGAGAAGTCATAGAAGACATAGTATGTGTTGATTCGTCAATGTGAGGGAGCCAGGGATGCAGTATAGAAGTAATAGTGCATCGGAAAGAGATACTCGCATGTTGTTGTTGTTGTGGTCTTCAGTCCTGAGACTGGTTTGATGCTGCGCTCCATGCTACTCTATCCTGTGCAAGCTTTTTCATCTCCCAGTACCTACTGCAACCTACATCCTTCTGAATCTGCTTAGTGTATTCATCTCTTGGTCTCCCTCTGCGATTTTTACCCTCCACGCTGCCCTCCAATGCTAAATTTGTGATCCCTTGATGCCTCAAAACATGTCCTACCAACCGATCCCTTCTTCTAGACAAGGTTGTGCCACAAACTTCTCTTCTCCCCAATCCTATTCAATACTTCCTCATTAGTTATGTGATCTACCCATCTAATCTTCAGCATTCTTCTGTAGCACCACATTTCGAAAGCTTCTATTCTCTTCTTGTCCAAACTATTTATCGTCCATGTTTCACTTCCATACATGGCTACTCTCCATACGAATACTTTCAGAAATGACTTCCTGACACTTAAATCTATACTGGATGTTAACAAATTTCTCTTCTTCAGAAACGCTTTCCTTGCCATTGCCAGCCTACATTTTTATATCCTCTCTACTTCGACCATCATCAGTTATTTTGCTCCCCAAATAGCAAAACTCCTTTACTACTTTAAGTGCCTCATTTCCTAATCTAATCTCCCTCAGCATCACCCGACTTAATGAGACTACATTCCATTATCCTTGTTTTGCTTTTGTTGATGTTCATCTTATATCCTCCTTTCAAGACACTGTTTATTCCATTCAACTGCTCTTCCAAGTCCTTTGCTGTCTCTGACAGAATTACAATGTCATCGGCGAACCTCAAAGTTTTTATTTCTTCTCCATGAATTTTAATACCTACTCCGAATTTTTCTTTTGTTTCCTTTACTGCTTGCTCAATATACAGATTGAACAACATCGGGGAGAGGCTACAACCCTGTCTTACTCCCTTCCCAACCACTGGTTCCCTTTCATGTCCCTCGACTCTTATAACTGCCATCTGGTTTCTGTACAAATTGTAAATAGCCTTTCGCTCCCTGTATTTTACCCCTGCCACCTTTAGAATTTGAAAAGAGAGTATTCCAGTCAACATTGTCAAAAGCTTTCTCTAAATCTACAAATGCTAGAAACGTAGGTTTGCCTTTCCTTAATCTTTCTTCTAAGATAAGTCGTAAGGTCAGTATTGCCTCACGTGTTCCAGTGTTTCTACGGAATCCAACCTGATCTTCCCCGAGGTTGGCTTCTACTAGTTTTTCCATTCGTCCTGTAAAGAATTCGTGTTAGTATTTTGCAGCTGTGACTTATTAAGCTGATAGTTCGGTAATTTTCACATCTGTCAACACCTGCTTTCTTTGGGATTGGAATTATTATATTCTTCTTGAAGTCTGAGGGTATTTCGCCTGTTTCATACATCTTGCTCACCAGATGGTAGAGTTTTGTCAGGACTGGCTCTCCCACGGCCGTCAGTAGTTCCAATGGAATATTGTCTACTCCGGGGGCCTTGTTCGACTCAGGTCTTTCAGTGCTCTGTCAAACTCTTCACGCAGTATCATATCTCCCCATTCATCTTTATCTACATCCTCTTCCATTTCCATAATATTGTCCTCAAGTACATCGCCCTTGTATAGACCCTCTATATACTCCTTCCACCTTTCTGCTTTCCCTTCTTTGCTTAGAACTGGGTTTCCAATCTCAGGTCTTGATATTCATACAAGTCGTTCTCTTATCTCCAAAGGTCTCTTTAATTTCCCTGTAGGCGGTATCTATCTTACCCCCTAGTGAGATAGGCCTCTACATCCTTACATTTGTCCTCTAGCCATCCCTGCTTAGCCATTTTGCACTTCCTGTCGATCTCATTTTTGAGACGTTTGTATTCCTTTTTGCCCTGTTTCATTTACTGCATTTTTATATTTTCTCCTTTCATCAATTAAATTCAATATTTCTTCTGTTACCCAAGGATTTCTACTAGCCCTCGTCTTTTTACCTACTTGATCCTCTGCTGCCTTCACTACTTCATCCCTCAAAGCTACCCATTCTTCTTCTACTGGATTTATTTCCCCCATTCCTGTCAATTGCTCCCTTATGCTCTCCCTGAATCTCTGTACAACCTCTGGTTCTTTTAGTTTATCCAGGTCCCATATCCTTAAATTCCCACCTTTTTGCAGTTTCTTCAGTTTTAATCTACAGGTCATAACCAATAGATTGTGGTCAGAGTCCACATCTGCCCCTGGAAATGTCTTACAATTTAAAACCTCACATGCCAAAAGAAAATCCTTTCGTTTCCGTAGAAACGTAACTCGATTTAGAAGGAGAAGTCATAGAACCCATAGTATTTCATAGCGACGCAATTTCTGTGTTAATTCGGCAATGTGAGGGGAGCGAGGGATGCAGTAAAGAAGGAATAGTGCATCGGAAAACAGATACTCGTATACCAAGAGAAAATCCTGTCGTTTCCATAGAAACGTTACCCGATTTAGAAGGAGATGACATTGAACCCATAGTATTTCATAGCGACACAATTTCTGTGCTAATTTCTCAATGTGAGGGAGCGAGGTATGCAGTAAAGAAGAAATAGTGCATCGGAAAAGAGATACTCGTATCCCCAAAAAAAATCCGTTTGTTTCCATAGATACGTTACTCGATATAGTAGGTCAAGTCATAGAGCCCATAGTATTTCATAGCGACGCCATTTCAGTGTTAATTCGTCAAAGTGAGGGAGGAAGGGATGCAGTAAAGAAGGAATAGTGCATCGGAAAGGAGAACTCATATACCAAAATTAAATCCTGTCGTTTCAATAGAAACGTTACTCGATTTAGAAGGAGAAGTCATAGAACACATAGAATTCCATAGCGGACGCAATATCTGTGTTAACTCGTCAATGTGAGGGAGCGAGGGATGCAGTAAAGAAGGCATAGTGCATTCGGAAAGGATATAACTCGTATCCCAAACGAAAATCCTATCATTTCCATACAAACGTTTCTCCATATAGAAGGAGAAGTCATAGAACACATAGTATTCCATAGCGTCGCAATTTCTGTGTTAATTCGTCAATGTGAGGGAGCCAGGAATGCAGTAAAGAAGGAATAGTGCATCGGAAAGGAGATACCCGTATCCCAAAAGAAATTCCTGTCATTCCATAGATACGTTACTCGATTTAGAAAGAGATGTCCATAGAACCAATGGTATTTCATAGCGACGCAATTTCGTGCTAATTTGCCAACCTGAGGAAGCGAGGAATGCAGTTAAGAGGGAATAGTGCATCGTAAAGGAGATACTCGTATCCCAATAGAAAATCCTGACGTTTCCATAGAAACGTTACTCGATTTAGAAGGAGCAGTCATAGAACTCATAGTATCTCATAGCTTCGCAATTTCTGTGTTAATTCGTCAATGTGAGTTAGCGAGGGATGCAGTAAAGAAGGAATAGTGCATCGGAAAGGAGATACTCGTATCCCAAAAGAAAACCCTGTCGTTTCCATAGAAACGTTACTCGATTTAGAAGGAGAAGTCATAGAAGCCATAGTATTTCATTGCGACGCAATTTATGAGTAAATTCGTCAATGTGAGGGAGCCTGGGATGCAGTAAAGAAGGAATAGGGCATCGGAACGGAGATAGTCGTATCCCAAAAGAAAATCCTGTCGTTTCCAATGAAACGTTACTCGATTTAGAAGAAGAAGTCATAGAACCCATAGTATTTCATAGCGACACAATTTCTGTGCTAATTTCTCAATGTGATGGAGCGAGGGATGAAGTAAAGAAGGAATAGTGCATCGGAAAGGACATACTCGTATCCCAAAATAAAATCCTGTCGTTTCCGTAGAAACGCAACTCGATTTAGAAGGAGAATTCATAGAACCCATAGTATTTCATAGCGACGACATTTCAGTGTTAATCCGTCAATGTGAGGGAGCAAGGGATGCAGTAAAGAAGGAATAGTGCATCGCAAAGGAGATACTCATATACCTAAAGAAAATCCTTTCGTTTCAATATAAACGTTACTAGATATAGAAGGAGAAGTCAAAGAACACATAGTATTCCATAGCGTCGCAATTTCTGTGTTAATTCGTCAATGTGAGGGAGCCAGGGATGCAATAAAGAAGGAATAGTGAATCGGAACAGAGATACTCGTATCCCAAAAGAAATTTCTGTGGTTTCCGTAGAAACGTTACTCGATTTAGAAGGAGAAGTCATAGAGCCCACAGTATTTCATAGAAGTTATAGAACCCATAGTATTTCATAGCGACACAATTTGTGTGCTAACTTCTCATTGTGAGGGAGCGAGGGTTGCAGTAAAGATGGAATAGTGCATCAGAAAAGAGATACTCGTATCCCGAAAAAAAATCCGTTTGTTTCATAGAAACGTTACTCGATATAGTAGGTCAAGTCATAGAACACATAGTATTCCACAGCGTCGCAATTTCTGAGTTAATTCGTCAATGTGAGGGAGCGAGGGATGCAGTAAAGATGGCATAGTGCATCGGAAAGGATATACTCGTATCCCAAACGAAAATCCTGTCCTTTCAATAGAAACGTTACTCCATATAGATGGAGATGTCATAGAACACATAGTATTCCATAGCGTCGCAATTTCTGTGTTAATTCGTCAATGTGAGGGAGCCAAGGATGCAGTAAAGAAGGAATTGTGCATCGGAAAGGAGATAGTCGTATCCGAAAAGAAAATCCTGTCATTTCCATAGAACGTTACTCGATTTAGAAGGAGAAGCCACAGAACAGATAGTGTTCCATAGCGTCGCAATTTCTGTGTTAATTCGTCAATGTGAGGGAGCGAGGGATGCAGTAAAGAAAGCATAGTGCATCGGAAAGGAGATACTCGTATCCCAAAAGAAAATCCTGTCGTTTCCATAGATACGTTACTCGAATAAGAAGGAGACGTCATAGAACCAATGGTATTTCATAGCGACGCAATTTCCGTGTTAATTTGCCAACCTGAGGGAGCGAGGAATGCAGTTAAGAGGGAACAGTGCATCGGAAAGGAGATACTCGTTTCCCAATAGAAAATCCTGACGTTTCCATAGAAACGTTACTCGATTTAGAAGGAGCAGTCATAGGACTCATAGTATCTCATAGCGACGTAATTTCTGTGTTAATTCGTCAATGTGAGTGAGTGAGGGATGCAGTAAAGAAGGAATAGTGCATCGGAAATGAGTTAGTCGTATCCCAAAAGAAAATCCTGTCGTTTCGATAGAAACAATTCTCGATTTAGAAAGAGATGTCATAGAACCGATAGTATGTCATAGCGACGCAATTTCTGTGCTTATTCGTCAATGTGAGGGAACGAGGGGTGCAGTAAAGAAAGAATAGTGCATCGGAAAGGAGATACTCGTATCCCAAAGAAAATCCTGTCGTTTCCATAGAAACGTTACTCATTTTAGGAGGACAAGTCATAGAACACATAGTATTTCATACCGACGCAATGTCATTGTTAATTCGTCAATGTGTGGGGAGCGAGATATGCAGTAAAGAAGGAATAGTGCATCGGAAAGGAGATAGTCGTATCCCAAAAGAAAATCCTGTCGTTTCCGTAGAAACATAACTCGAATTATTAGGAGAAGTCATAGAACCCATAATATTTCATAGCGACGCCATTTCAGTGTTAATTCGTCAAATGTGAGGGAGCAAGGGATTCAGTAAAGAAGGAATAGTGCATCGGAAAGGAGACACTCATATACCAAAAGAAAATCATTCGTTTCAATAGTAACGTTACTCGATTTAGAAGGAGAAGTCATAGAACCCATAGAATTCCATAGCGACGCAATTTCTGTGTTAATTCGTCAATGTGAGGGAGCGAGGGATGCAGTAAAGAAGGCATAGTGCATCGGAAAGGATATACTCGTATCCCAAACGAAAATCCTGTCCTTTCAATAGAAACGTTACTCCATATAGAAGGAGAAGTCATAGAACACATAGTATACCATAGCGTCGCAATTTCTGTGTTAATTCGTCAATGTAACGGAGCCATGGATGCAGTAAAGAAATAATAGTGCATCGCAAAGTAGGTACTCGTATCCCAAAAGAAATTCCAGTCGTTTCCATAGATACGTTACTCGATTTAGAAGAAGATGTCATAGAACCAATGGTATTTCACAGCGACGCAATTTCCGTGTTAATTTGCCAACCTGAGGAAGTGAGGAATGCAGTTAAGAGGGAATAGTGCATCGGAAAGGAGATACTCGTATCCCAATAGAAAATCCAGTGGTTTCCATAGAAACAATTCTGGTTGTCGAAGGAGATGTCATAGAACCGATAGTATTTCATAGCGACGCAATTTCTGTGCTTATTCGTCAATGTGAGGGAGCGAGGGATGCAGTAAGGAAGGAATAGTGCATCGGAAAGGAGATACTCGTATCCCAAAGAAAATCCTGTCGTTTCCATAGAAACGTTACTCATTTTAGGAGGACAAGTCATAGAACACATAGTATTTCATAGTACCGCAATTTCATTGTTAATTCGTCAATGTGTCTGAGCGAGATATGCAGTAAAGAAGGAATTGTGCATCTGAAAGGAGATAGTCGTATCCGAAAAGAAAATCCTGTGATTTCCATAGAACGTTACTCAATTTAGAAGGAGAAGCCACAGAACAGATAGTGTTCCATAGCGTCGCAATTTCTTTGTTAATTCGTCAATGTGAGGGAGCGAGGGATGCAGTAAAGAAGGAATAGTGCATCGGAAAGGAGATACTCGTATCCCAAACGAAAATCCTGTCGTTTCCGTAGAAACGTTACTCGATTTAGAAGGAGGAGTCATAGAACCCATAGTATTTCATAGTGACGCAATTTCTGTGTTAATTCGTCAATGTGAGGGAGCGAGGGATGCAATTAAGAAGGAATTGTATATCGGAAAGGAGATACTCGTATACAAAAAGAAAATCCTGTCGTTTGCATAGAAACGTTACTCGATTTAGAAGGAGAAGTCATAGAGCCATAGTATTTCATAGCGACGCAATTTATGAGTTAATTCGTCGATGTGAGGGAGCCTGGGATGCAGTAAAGAAGGAATAGGGCATCGGAACGGAGATAGTCGTATCCCAAAAGAAAATCCTGTCGTTTCCGTAGAAACGTTACTCGATTTAGAAGGAGAAGTTATAGAACCCATAGAATTCCATAGCGACGCAATATCTGTGTTAATTAGACTATGTGAGGGAGCGTGGGATGCAGTAAAGAAAGCATAGTGCATCGGAAAGGAGATACTCGTATCCCAAAGCAAATCCTGTCGTTTCCATAGAAACGTTACCCATTTTAAGAGGACAAGTCATAGAACACATAGTATTTCATAGCGACGCAATTTCATTGTTAATTCGTCTATGTGTGGGAGCGAGATATGCAGTAAAGAAGGAATAGTGCATCGGAAAGGAGAAAGTCGTATCCCAAAAGAAAATCCTGTCGTTTCCATAGAATCGTTACTCGATTTGGAAGGACAAGCCACAGAACAGATAGTATTCCATAGCGTCGCAATTTCTGAGTTAATTCGTCAATGTGAGGGAGCCAGGGATGCAGTAAAGAAGGAATAGTGCATCGGAAAGGAGACACTCATGTACCAAAAGAAGATCATTCGTTTCAATAGTAACGTTACTCGATTTAGAAGGAGGAGTCATAGAACCCATAGTATTTCATAGCGACGCATTTTCTGTGTTAATTCTTCAATGTGAGGGAGCGAGGGATGCAATTAAGAAGGAATTGTATATCGGAAAGGAGATACTCGTATACCAAAAGAAAATCCTGCCGTTCGCATAGAAACGTTACTCGATTTAGAAGGAGAAGTCATAGAGCCATAGTATTTCATAGCGACGCAATTTATGAGTTAATCCGTCGATGTGAGGGAGCCTGGGATGCAGTAAAGAAGGAATAGGGCATCGGAACGGAGATAGTCGTATCCCAAAAGAAAATCCTGTCGTTTCCTGTGAAACGTTACTCGATTTAGAAGAAGAAGTCATAGAACCCATAGTATTTCATAGCGACGCAATCTTATTGTGAATTCGTCAATCTGAGGCAGCGAGGGTTGCAGGAAAGAAGGAATAGTGCATCGAAAAGAAGATACTCGTATCACAAAAGAAAAACCTGTCATTTCAATAGATTCGTTATAGTGCATAGTGCATAGTGCATCGGAAAGGAGATACTCGTTTCCCAATAGAAAATCCTGACGTTTCCATAGAAACGTTACTCGATTTAGAAGGAGCAGCCATAGATCTCATAGTATCTCATAGCGACGCAATTTCTGTGTTAATTCGTCAATGTGAGGGAGTGGGGGATGCAGTAAAGAAGGAATAGTGCATCGGAAAGGAGTTAGTCGTATCCCAAAAGAAAATCCTGTCGTTTCAATAGAAACAATTCTCGATTTAGAAGGAGATGTCATAGAACCGATAGTATTTCATAGCGACGCAATTTCTGTGCTTATTCGTCAATGTGAGGGAACGAGGGATGCAGTAAAGAAAGAATAGTGCTTCGGAAAGGAGATTCTCGTATCCCAAAGAAAATCCTGTCGTTTCCATAGAAACGTTACTCATTTTAGGAGGACAAGTCATAGAACACATAGTATTTCATACCGACGCAATTTCATTGTTAATTCGTCAATGTGTGGGAGCGAGATATGCAGTAAAGAAGGTATAGTGCATCGGAAAGGAGATAGTCGTATCCCAAAAGAAAATCCTGTCGTTTCCATAGCATCGTTACTCGATTTAGAAGGACAAGCCACAGAACACATAGTATTCCATTGCGTCGCAATTTCTGTGTTAATTCGTTAATGTGAGGGAGCGAGGAATGCAGTGAAGAAGGAATAGTGCATCGAAAAGGAGATACTCGTATCCCAAAAGAAAATCCTGTCGTTTCCATAGAAACGTTACTCGATTTAGAAGGAGAAGTCATAGAACCCATAGTATTTCATAGCGACGCAATTTCTGTGTTAATTCGTCAATGTGAGGGAACGAGGGATGCAATTAAGATGGAAATGTGCATCGGAAAGGAGATACTCATATACCAAAAGAAAATCCTGTCGTTTCCATAGAAACGTTACTCGATTTAGAAGGAGAAGTCATAGAAGCCATAGTATTTCATAGTGACGCAATTTATGAGTTAATTCGTCAATGTGAGGGAGCCAGGGATGCAGTAAAGAAGCAATAGGGCATCGGAACGGAGATAGTCGTATCCCAAAAGAAAATCCTGTCGTTTCCAAAGAAACGTTACTCGATTTAGAAGAAGAAGTCATAGAACCCATAGTATTTCATAGCGACGCAACTTTATTGTGAATTCGTCAATCTGAGGGAGCGAGGGTTGCAGGAAAGAAGGAATAGTGCATCGGAAAGGAGATAGTCGTATCCCAAAAGAAAATCCTGTCGTTTAAAAAGAACCGTGACTCGATCTAGAAGAAGATGTTAGAGAACCCATAGTATTTCATAGCGACACAATTTCTGTTCTAATTTCTCAAAGTGATGGAGCGAGGGATGCAGTAAAGAAGGAATAGTGCATCGGAAAGGAGATACTCCAATCCGAAAAGAAAATCCTGTCGTTTCCGTAGAAACGTCACTCGATTTGGAAGGAGAAGTCATAGAACCCATAGTATTTCATAGCGACGCCATTTCAGTGTTAATTCGTCAATGTGAGGAAGCAAGGGATGCAGTAAAGAAGGAATAGTGCATCGGAAAGGAGATACTCATATACCATAAGAAAATCCTTTCGTTTCAATAGAAACGTTACTCGATTTAGAAGGAGAAATCATAGAACCCATAGAATTCCATAGCGACGCAATTTTGTGTTAATTCGTCAATGTGAGGGAGCGAGGGATGCAGTAAAGAAGGCATAGCGCATCGGAAAGGATATACTCGTATACCAAACGAAAATCCTGTCGTTTCAATAGAAACGTTACTCGATATAGAAGGAGAAGTCATAGAACACATAGTATTCCATAGCGTCGCAATTTCTGTGTTAATTCTTCAATGTGAGGGAGCCAGGGATGCAGTAAAGAAGGAATAGTGCATCGGAACAGAGATACTCGTATCCCAAAAGAAGTTCCTGTCGTTTCCATAGATACGTAACTCGATTTAGAAGGAGATGTCATAGAACCAATGGTATTACATAGCGACGCAATTTCCGTGTTAATTTGCCAACGTGAGAGAGCGAGGAATGCAGTTAAGAGGGAATAATGCATCGGAAAGGAGATACTCGTATCCCAATCGAAAATCCTGACGTTTCCATAGAAATGATACTCGATTTAGAAGGAGGAGTCATAGAACCCATAGAATTTCATAGCGACACAATTTCTGTGTTAATTCGTCAATGTGAGGAAGCGAGGGAAGCAGTAGAGAAGGAATATTGCTTCGGAAAGGAAATACTCGTATACCAAACGAAAATCCTGTCGTTTACATAGAAACGTTACCCGATTTAGATGGAGCAGTCATAGAACTCATAGTATCTCATAGCGACGCAATTTCTGTGTTAATTCGTCAATGTGAGGGAGCGAGGGATGTAGTAAAGGAGGTATATAGCATCGGAAAGGTGTTAGTCGTATCCCAAAATAAAATCCTGTATTTTCCATAGAAACAACTCTCGATGTAGAAGGGGAAGTCACAGAACCGATAGTATTTCATAGCGACGCAATTTCTGTGCTTATTCGTCAATGTGTGGGAACGAGGGATGCAGTAAAGAAGGAATAGTGCATCGGAAAGGAGATACTCGTATCCCAAAGAAAATCCTGTCGTGTCCATAGAAACGTTACTCGTTTTAGGATAACAAGTCATAGAACACATAGTATTTCATAGCGACGCAATTTCATTGTTAATTCGTCAATGTGTGGGAGCGAGATATGCAGTAAAGAAGGAATAGTGCATCGGAAAGGAGATAGTCGTATCCCAAAAGAAAATCCTGTCGTTTCCATAGAATCGTTACTCGATTTGGAAGGACAAGCCACAGAACAGATAGTATTCCATAGCGTCGCAATTTCTGAGTTAATTCGTCAATGCGAGGGAGCCAGGGATGCAGTAAAGAAGGAATAGTGCATCGGAAAAGAGACACTCATGTACCAAAAGAAGATCATTCGTTTCAATAGTAACGTTACTCGATTTAGAAGGAGGAGTCATAGAACCCATAGTATATCATAGCGACGCAATTTCTGTGTTAATTCGTCAATGTGAGGGAGCGAGGGATGCAATTAAGAAGGAATTGTATATCGGAAAGGAGATACTCGTATACCAAAAGAAAATCCTGCCGTTTGCATAGAAACGTTACTCGATTTAGAAGGAGATGTCATAGAGCCATAGTATTTCATAGCGACGCAATTTATGAGTTAATCCGTCGATGTGAGGGAGCCTGGGATGCAGTAAAGAAGGAATAGGGCATCGGAACGGAGATAGTCGTATCCCAAAAGAAAATCCTGTCGTTTCCTGTGAAACGTTACTCGATTTAGAAGAAGAAGTCATAGAACCCATAGTATTTCATAGCGACGCAATCTTATTGTGAATTCGTCAATCTGAGGCAGCGAGGGTTGCAGGAAAGAAGGAATAGTGCATCGAAAAGGAGATACTCGTATCACAAAAGAAAAACCTGTCATTTCAATAGAATCGTTATTCGATTTAGAAGGAGAATTTATAGAACCCATAGTATTTCATAGCGACACAATATCTGTGCTAATTTCTCAATGTGATGGAGCGAGGGATGCAGTAAAGACGTAATAGTGCATCTGAAAGGAGATACTCGTATCCCAAAAGACAATCCTGTGGTTTCCGTGGAAACGTAACTCGATTTAGAGAGAGAAGTCATAAACCACATAGTATTTCATAGCGACGCCATTTCAGTGTTAATTCGTCAATGTGAGGGAGCAAGGGATGCAGTTAAGAAGGAATAGTGCATCGGAAAGGAGATACTCATATACCAAAAGAAAATCCTTTCGTTTCAATAGAAACGTTACTCGATTTAGAAGGAGAAGTCATAGAACCCATAGAATTCCATAGCGACGCAATTTCTGTGTTAATTCGTCAATGTGAGGGAGCGAGGGATGCAGTAAAGAAGGCATAGTGCATCGGAAGGGATATACTCGTATCCCAAACGAAAATCCTGTCGTTTCAATAGAAACGTTACTCGATATAGAAGGAGAACTCATAGAGCCCATAGTATTTCATAGAGGTTATAGAACCCATAGTATTTCATAGCGACACAAATTGTGTGCTAATTTCTCAATGTGAGGGAGCGGGGGATGCAGTAAAGAAGGAATAGTGCATCGGAAAAGAGATACTCGTATCCCAAAAAAAAATCCGTTCGTTTCCATAGAAACGTTACTCGATATAGTAGGTCAAGTCATAGAACACATAGTATTCCATAGTGTCGCAATTTCTGTGTTAATCCGTCAATGTGAGGGAGCCAGGGAGGCAGTAAAGAAGGAATAGTGCATCGGAAAGGAGATACTCGTATCTCAAAAGAAAATCCTGTCGTTTCCGTAGAAATGTAACTCGATTTAGTAGGAGAAGTCATAGAACCCACAGTATTTCATAGCGACGCCATTTCAGTGTTAATTCGTCAATGTGAGTGTGTAAGGGATGCAGTAAAGAAGGAATAGTGCATCGGAAAGGAGATACTCATATACCAAAAGAAAATCCTTTCGTTTCCATAGAAACGTTACTCGATTTAGAAGGAGAAGTCATAGAACCCATAGAATTCCATAGCGACGTAATATCTGTGTTAATTCGTCAATGTGAGTGAGCGAGGGATGCAGTAAAGAAGGCATAGTGCATCGGAAAGGAGATACTCTTTTCCCAATAGAAAATCCTGACGTTTCCATAGAAACGTTACTCGATTTAGAAGGAGCAGCCATAGATCTCATAGTATCTCATAGCGACGCAATTTCTGTGTTAATTCGTCAATGTGAGGGAGTGGGGGATGCAGTAAAGAAGGAATAGTGCATCGGAAAGGAGTTAGTCGTATCCCAAAAGAAAATCCTGTCGTTTCGATAGAAACAATTCTCGATTTAGAAGGAGATGTCATAGAACCGATAGTATTTCATAGCGACGCAATTTCTGTGCTTATTCGTCAATGTGAGGGAACGAGGGATGCAGTAAAGAAAGAATAGTGCTTCGGAAAGGAGATTCTCGTATCCCAAAGAAAATCCTGTCGTTTCCATAGAAACGTTACTCATTTTAGGAGGACAAGTCATAGAACACATAGTATTTCATACCGACGCAATTTCATTGTTAATTCGTCAATGTGTGGGAGCGAGATATGCAGTAAAGAAGGTATAGTGCATCGGAAAGGAGATAGTCGTATCCCAAAAGAAAATCCTGTCGTTTCCATAGCATCGTTACTCGATTTAGAAGGACAAGCCACAGAACACATAGTATTCCATAGCGTCGCAATTTCTGTGTTAATTCGTTAATGTGAGGGAGCGAGGAATGCAGTGAAGAAGGAATAGTGCATCGAAAAGGAGATACTCGTATCCCAAAAGAAAATCCTGTCGTTTCCATAGAAACGTTACTCGATTTAGAAGGAGAAGTCATAGAACCCATAGTATTACATAGCGACGCAATTTCTGTGTTAATTCGTCAATGTGAGGGAACAAGGGATGCAATTAAGATGGAAATGTACATCGGAAAGGAGATACTCATATACCAAAAGAAAATCCTGTTGTTTCCATAGAAACGTTACTCGATTTAGAAGGAGAAGTCACAGAAGCCATAGTATTTCATAGTGACGCAATTTATGAGTTAATTCGTCAATGTGAGGGATCCTGGGATGCAGTAAAGAAGCAATAGGGCATCGGAACGGAGATAGTCGTGTCCCAAAAGAAAATCCTGTCGTTTCCAAAGAAACGTTACTCGATTTAGAAGAAGAAGTCATAGAACCCATAGTATTTCATAGCGACGCAACTTTATTGTGAATTCGTCAATCTGAGGGAGCGAGGGTTGCAGGAAAGAAGGAATAGTGCATCGGAAAGGAGATAGTCGTATCACAAAAGAAAATCCTGTCGTTTCCAAAGAAACGTGACTCGATCTAGAAGAAGATGTTAGAGAACCCATAGTATTTCATAGCGACACAATTTCTGTTCTAATTTCTCAAAGTGATGGAGCGAGGGATGCAGTAAAGAAGGAATAGTGCATCGGAAAGGAGATACTCGAATCCGAAAAGAAAATCCTGTCGTTTCCGTAGAAACGTCACTCGATTTGGAAGGAGAAGTCATAGAACCCATAGTATTTCATAGCGACGCCATTTCAGTGTTAATTCGTCAATGTGAGGAAGCAAGGGATGCAGTAAAGAAGGAATAGTGCATTGGAAAGGAGATACTCATATACCATAAGAAAATCCTTCGTTTCAATAGAAACGTTACTCGATTTAGAAGGAGAAGTCATAGAACCCATAGAATTCCATAGCGACGCAATTTTTTGTTAATTCGTCAATGTGAGGGAGCGAGGGATGCAGTAAAGAAGGCATAGTGCATCGGAAAGGATATACTCGTATACCAAACGAAAATCCTGTCGTTTCAATAGAAACGTTACTCGATATAGATGGAGAAGTCATAGAACACATAGTATTCCATAGCGTCGCAATTTCTGTGTTAATTCTTCAATGTGAGGGAGCCAGGGATGCAGTAAAGAAGGAATAGTGCATCGGAACAGAGATACTCGTATCCCAAAAGAAGTTCCTGTCGTTTCCATAGATACGTAACTCGATTTAGAAGGAGATGTCATAGAACCAATGGTATTACATAGCGACGCAATTTCCGTGTTAATTTGCCAACGTGAGAGAGCGAGGAATGCAGTTAAGAGGGAATAATGCATCGGAAAGGAGATACTCGTATCCCAATCGAAAATCCTGACGTTTCCATAGAAATGATACTCGATTTAGAAGGAGGAGTCATAGAACCCATAGTATTTCATAGCGACACAATTTCTGTGTTAATTCGTCAATGTGAGGAAGCGAGGGAAGCAGTAAAGAAGGAATAGTGCTTCGGAATGGAAATACTCGTATACCAAACGAAAATCCTGTCGTTTACATAGAAACGTTACTCGATTTAGATGGAGCAGTCATAGAACTCATAGTATCTCATAGCGACGCAATTTCTGTGTTAATTCGTCAATGTGAGGGAGCGAGGGATGTAGTAAAGGAGGTATATAGCATCGGAAAGGAGTTAGTCGTATCCCAAAAGAAAATCCTGTATTTTCCATAGAAACAATTCTCGATGTAGAAGGGGAAGTCACAGAACCGATAGTATTTCATAGCGACGCAATTTCTGTGCTTATTCGTCAATGTGTGGGAACGAGGGATGCAATTAAGATGGAAATGTGCATCGGAAAGGAGATACTCGTATCCCAAAAGAAAATCCTGTCGTTTCCATAGAAACGTTACTCGATTTAGAAGGAGAAGTCATAGAACCCATAGAATTCCATAGCGACGCAATATCTGTGTTAATTCGTCAATGTGAGTGAGCGAGGGATGCAGTAAAGAAGGCATAGTGCATCGGAAAGGAGATACTCGTATCCCAAAAGACAATCATGTGGTTTCCGTGGAAACGTAACTCGATTTAGAGAGAGAAGTCATAAACCACATAGTATTTCATAGCGACGCCATTTCAGTGTTAATTCGTCAATGTGAGGGAGCGAGGGATGCAGTAAAGAAGGCATAGTGCATCGGAAAGGATATACTCGTATCCCAAACGAAAATCCTGTCGTTTCAATAGAAACGTTACTCGATATAGAAGGAGAACTCATAGAGCCCATAGTATTTCATAGAGGTTATAGAACCCATAGTATTTCATAGCGACACAAATTGTGTGCTAATTTCTCAATGTGAGGGAGCGGGGGATGCAGTAAAGAAGGAATAGTGCATCGGAAAAGAGATACTCGTATCCCAAAAAAAAATCCGTTCGTTTCCATAGAAACGTTACTCGATATAGTAGGTCAAGTCATAGAACACATAGTATTCCATAGTGTCGCAATTTCTGTGTTAATCCGTCAATGTGAGGGAGCCAGGGAGGCAGTAAAGAAGGAATAGTGCATCGGAAAGGAGATACTCGTATCTCAAAAGAAAATCCTGTCGTTTCCGTAGAAATGTAACTCGAGTTAGTAGGAGAAGTCATAGAACCCACAGTATTTCATAGCGACGCCATTTCAGTGTTAATTCGTCAATGTGAGTGAGTAAGGGATGCAGTAAAGAAGGAATAGTGCATCGGAAAGGAGATACTCATATACCAAAAGAAAATCCTTTCGTTTCCATAGAAACGTTACTCGATTTAGAAGGAGAAGTCATAGAACCCATAGAATTCCATAGCGACGCAATATCTGTGTTAATTCGTCAATGTGAGTGAGCGAGGGATGCAGTAAAGAAGGCATAGTGCATCGGAAAGGAGATACTCGTTTCCCAATAGAAAATCCTGACGTTTCCATAGAAACGTTACTCGATTTAGAAGGAGCAGCCATAGATCTCATAGTATCTCATAGCGACGCAATTTCTGTGTTAATTCGTCAATGTGAGGGAGTGGGGGATGCAGTAAAGAAGGAATAGTGCATCGGAAAGGAGTTAGTCGTATCCCAAAAGAAAATCCTGTCGTTTCGATAGAAACAATTCTCGATTTAGAAGGAGATGTCATAGAACCGATAGTATTTCATAGCGACGCAATTTCTGTGCTTATTCGTCAATGTGAGGGAACGAGGGATGCAGTAAAGAAAGAATAGTGCATCGGAAAGGAGATTCTCGTATCCCAAAGAAAATCCTGTCGTTTCCATAGAAACGTTACTCATTTTAGGAGGACAAGTCATAGAACACATAGTATTTCATACCGACGCAATTTCATTGTTAATTCGTCAATGTGTGGGAGCGAGATATGCAGTAAAGAAGGTATAGTGCATCGGAAAGGAGATAGTCGTATCCCAAAAGAAAATCCTGTCGTTTCCATAGCATCGTTACTCGATTTAGAAGGACAAGCCACAGAACACATAGTATTCCATAGCGTCGCAATTTCTGTGTTAATTCGTCAATGTGAGGGAGCGAGGAATGCAGTGAAGAAGGAATAGTGCATCGAAAAGGAGATACTCGTATCCCAAAAGAAAATCCTGTCGTTTCCATAGAAACGTTACTCGATTTAGAAGGAGAAGTCATAGAACCCATAGTATTTCATAGCTACGCAATTACTGTGTTAATTCGTCAATGTGAGGGAACGAGGGATGCAATTAAGATGTAAATGTGCATCGGAAAGGAAATACTCATATACCAAAAGAAAATCCCGTCGTTTCCATAGAAACGTTACTCGATTTAGAAGGAGAAGTCATAGAAGCCATAGTTATTCATAGTGACGCAATTTATGAGTTAATTCGTCAATGTGAGGGAGCCTGGGATGCAGTAAAGAAGCAATAGGGCATCGGAACGGAGATAGTCGTATCCCAAAAGAAAATCCTGTCGTTTCCTGTGAAACGTTACTCGATTTAGAAGAAGAAGTCATAGAACCCATAGTATTTCATAGCGACGCAATTTCTGTGTTAATTCGTCAATGTGAGGGAGCGAGGGATGCAATAAAGAAGGAAATGTGCATCGGAAAGGAGATACTCGTATACCAAAAGAAAATCCTGTCGTTTCCATAGAAACGTTACTCGATTTAGAAGGAGAAGTCATAGAAGCCTTAGTGTTTCATAGCGACGCAATTTATGAGTTAATTCGTCAATGTGAGGGAGCCTGGGATGAAGTAAAGAAGCAATAGGGCATCGGAACGGAGATAAACGTATCCCAAAAGAAAATACTGTCGTTTCCAAAGAAACGTTACTCGATTTAGAAGAAGAAGTCATAGAACCCATAGTATTTCATAGCGACGCAATTTTATTGTGAATTTGTCAATCTGAGGGAGCGAGGGTTGCAGGAAAGAAGGAATAGTGCATCTGAAAGGAGATACTCGAATCCCAAAAGAAAATCCTGTCGTTTCCGTAGAAACGTCACTCGATTTGGAAGGAGAAGTCATAGAACCCATAGTATTTCATAGCGACGCCATTTCAGTGTTAATTCGTAAATGTGAGGAAGCAAGGGATGCAGTAAAGAAGGAATAGTGTATCGGAAAGGAGATACTCATATACCAAAAGAAAATCCTTTCGTTTCAATAGAAACGTTACTCGATTTAGAGGGAGAAGTTATTAAACCCATAGAATTCCATAGCGACGCAATTATGTGTTAATTCGACAATGTGAGCGAGCGAGGGATGCAGTAAAGAAGGCATATACTCGTATCCCAAACGAAAATCCTGTCGTTTCCATAGAATCGTTACTCGATTTGGAAGGACAAGCCACAGAACAGATAGTATTCCATAGCGTCGCAATTTCTGAGGTAATTCGTCAATGTGAGGGAGCCAGGGATGCAGTTAAGAAGGAATAGTGCATCGGAAAGGAGACAGTCATGTACCAAAAGAAGATCATTCGTTTCAATAGTAACGTTACTCGATTTAGAAGGAGGAGTCATAGAACCCATAGTATTTCATAGCGACGCAATTTCTGTGTTAATTCGTCAATGTGAGGGAGCGAGGGATGCAATTAAGAAGGAATTGTATATCGGAAAGGAGATACTCGTATACCAAAAGAAAATCCTGCCGTTTGCATAGAAACGTTACTCGATTTAGAAGGAGATGTCATAGAGCCATAGTATTTCATAGCGACGCAATTTATGAGTTAATCCGTCGATGTGAGGGAGCCTGGGATGCAGTAAAGAAGGAATAGGGCATCGGAACGGAGATAGTCGTATCCCAAAAGAAAATCCTGTCGTTTCCTGTGAAACGTTACTCGATTTAGAAGAAGAAGTCATAGAACCCATAGTATTTCATAGCGACGCAATCTTATTGTGAATTCGTCAATCTGAGGCAGCGAGGGTTGCAGGAAAGAAGGAATAGTGCATCGAAAAGGAGATACTCGTATCACAAAAGAAAAACCTGTCATTTCAATAGAATCGTTATTCGATTTAGAAGGAGAAGTTATAGAACCCATAGTATTTCATAGCGACACAATATCTGTGCTAATTTCTCAATGTGATGGAGCGAGGGATGCAGTAAAGACGGAATAGTGCATCTGAAAGGAGATACTCGTATCCCAAAAGACAATCCTGTGGTTTCCGTGGAAACGTAACTCGATTTAGAGAGAGAAGTCATAAACCACATAGTATTTCATAGCGACGCCATTTCAGTGTTAATTCGTCAATGTGAGGGAGCAAGGGATGCAGTTAAGAAGGAATAGTGCATCGGAAAGGAGATACTCATATACCAAAAGAAAATCCTTTCGTTTCAATAGAAACGTTACTCGATTTAGAGGGAGAAGTCATAGAACCCATAGAATTCCATAGCGACGCAATTTCTGTGTTAATTCGTCAATGTGAGGGAGCGAGGGATGCAGTAAAGAAGGCATAGTGCATCGGAAAGGATATACTCGTATCCCAAACGAAAATCGTGTCGTTTCAATAGAAACGTTACTCGATATAGAAGGAGAACTCATAGAGCCCATAGTATTTCATAGAGGTTATAGAACCCATAGTATTTCATAGCGACACAAATTGTGTGCTAATTTCTCAATGTGAGGGAGCGGGAGATGCAGTAAAGAAGGAATAGTGCATCGGAAAAGAGATACTCGTATCCCAAAAAAAAATCCGTTCGTTTCCATAGAAACGTTACTCGATATAGTAGGTCAAGTCATAGAACACATAGTATTCCATAGTGTCGCAAGTTCTGTGTTAATCCGTCAATGTGAGGGAGCCAGGGAGGCAGTAAAGAAGGAATAGTGCATCGGAAAGGAGATACTCGTATCTCAAAAGAAAATCCTGTCGTTTCCGTAGAAATGTAACTCGATTTAGTAGGAGAAGTCATAGAACCCACAGTATTTCATAGCGACGCCATTTCAGTGTTAATTCGTCAATGTGAGTGAGTAAGGGATGCAGTAAAGAAGGAATAGTGCATCGGAAAGGAGATACTCATATACCAAAAGAAAATCCTTTCGTTTCCATAGAAACGTTACTCGATTTAGAAGGAGAAGTCATAGAACCCATAGAATTCCATAGCGACGCAAAATCTGTGTTAATTCGTCAATGTGAGTGAGCGAGGGATGCAGTAAAGAAGGCATAGTGCATCGCACAGGAGATACTCTTTTCCCAATAGAAAATCCTGACGTTTCCATAGAAACGTTACTCGATTTAGAAGGAGCAGCCATAGATCTCATAGTATCTCATAGCGACGCAATTTCTGTGTTAATTCGTCAATGTGAGGGAGTGGGGGATGCAGTAAAGAAGGAATAGTGCATCGGAAAGGAGTTAGTCGTATCCCAAAAGAAAATCCTGTCGTTTCGATAGAAACAATTCTCGATTTAGAAGGAGATGTCATAGAACCGATAGTATTTCATAGCGACGCAATTTCTGTGCTTATTCGTCAATGTGAGGGAACGAGGGATGCAGTAAAGAAAGAATAGTGCTTCGGAAAGAAGATTCTCGTATCCCAAAGAAAATCCTGTCGTTTCCATAGAAACGTTACTCGATGTAGAAGGACAAGCCACAGAACACATAGTATTCCATAGCGTCGCAATTTCTGTGTTAATTAGTTAATGTGAGGGAGCGAGGAATGCAGTGAAGAAGGAATAGTGCATCGAAAAGGAGATACTCGTATCCCAAAAGAAAATCCTGTCGTTTCCATAGAAACGTTACTCGATTTAGAAGGAGAAGTCATAGAACCCATAGTATTTCATAGCGACGCAATTTCTGTGTTAATTCGTCAATGTGAGGGAACGAGGGATGCAATTAAGATGGAAATGTGCATCGGAAAGGAGATACTCATATACCAAAAGAAAATCCTGTCGTTTCCATAGAAACGTTACTCGATTTAGAAGGAGAAGTCACAGAAGCCATAGTATTTCATAGTGACGCAATTTATGAGTTAATTCGTCAATGTGAGGGAGCCTGGGATGCAGTAAAGAAGCAATAGGGCATCGGAACGGAGATAGTCGTATCCCAAAAGAAAATCCTGTCGTTTCCAAAGAAACGTTACTCGATTTAGAAGAAGAAGTCATAGAACCCATAGTATTTCATAGCGACGCAACTTTATTGTGAATTCGTCAATCTGAGGGAGCGAGGGTTGCAGGAAAGAAGGAATAGTGCATCGGAAAGGAGATACTCGAATCCGAAAAGAAAATCCTGTCGTTTCCGTAGAAACGTCACTCGATTTGGAAGGAGAAGTCATAGAACCCATAGTATTTCATAGCGACGCCATTTCAGTGTTAATTCGTCAATGTGAGGAAGCAAGGGATGCAGTAAAGAAGGAATAGTGCATCGGAAAGGAGATACTCATATACCATAAGAAAATCCTTTCGTTTCAATAGAAACGTTACTCGATTTAGAAGGAGAAGTCATAGAACCCATAGAATTCCATAGCGACGCAATTTTGTGTTAATTCGTCAATGTGAGGGAGCGAGGGATGCAGTAAAGAAGGCATAGTGCATCGGAAAGGATATACTCGTATACCAAACGAAAATCCTGTCGTTTCAATAGAAACGTTACTCGATATAGAAGGAGAAGTCATAGAACACATAGTATTCCATAGCGTCGCAATTTCTGTGTTAATTCTTCAATGTGAGGGAGCCAGGGATGCAGTAAAGAAGGAATAGTGCATCGGAACAGAGATACTCGTATCCCAAAAGAAGTTCCTGTCGTTTCCATAGATACGTAACTCGATTTAGAAGGAGATGTCATAGAACCAATGGTATTACATAGCGACGCAATTTCCGTGTTAATTTGCCAACGTGAGAGAGCGAGGAATGCAGTTAAGAGGGAATAATGCATCGGAAAGGAGATACTCGTATCCCAATCGAAAATCCTGACGTTTCCATAGAAATGATACTCGATTTAGAAGGAGGAGTCATAGAACCCATAGTATTTCATAGCGACACAATTTCTGTGTTAATTCGTCAATGTGAGGAAGCGAGGGAAGCAGTAAAGAAGGAATAGTGCTTCGGAAAGGAAATACTCGTATACCAAACGAAAATCCTGTCGTTTACATAGAAACGTTACTCGATTTAGATGGAGCAGTCATAGAACTCATAGTATCTCATAGCGACGCAATTTCTGTGTTAATTCGTCAATGTGAGGGAGCGAGGGATGTAGTAAAGGAGGTATATAGCATCGGAAAGGAGTTAGTCGTATCCCAAAAGAAAATCCTGTATTTTCCATAGAAACAATTCTCGATGTAGAAGGGGAAGTCACAGAACCGATAGTATTCCATAGCGACGCAATTTCTGTGCTTATTCGTCAATGTGTGGGAACGAGGGATGCAGTAAAGAAGGAATAGTGCATCGGAAAGGAGATACTCGTATCCCAAAGAAAATCCTGTCGTGTCCATAGAAACGTTACTCGTTTTAGGATAACAAGTCATAGAACACATAGTATTTCATAGCGACGCAATTTCATTGTTAATTCGTCAATGTGTGGGAGCGAGATATGCAGTAAAGAAGGAATAGTGCATCGGAAAGGAGATAGTCGTATCCCAAAAGAAAATCCTGTCGTTTCCATAGAATCGTTACTCGATTTGGAAGGACAAGCCACAGAACAGATAGTATTCCATAGCGTCGCAATTTCTGAGTTAATTCGTCAATGTGAGGGAGCCAGGGATGCAGTAAAGAAGGAATAGTGCATCGGAAAGGAGACACTCATGTACCAAAAGAAGATCATTCGTTTCAATAGTAACGTTACTCGATTTAGAAGGAGGAGTCATAGAACCCATAGTATTTCATAGCGACGCAATTTCTGTGTTAATTCGTCAATGTGAGGGAGCGAGGGATGCAATTAAGAAGGAATTGTATATCGGAAAGGAGATACTCGTATACCAAAAGAAAATCCTGCCGTTTGCATAGAAACGTTACTCGATTTAGAAGGAGATGTCATAGAGTCATAGTATTTCATAGCGACGCAATTTATGAGTTAATCCGTCGATGTGAGGGAGCCTGGGATGCAGTAAAGAAGGAATAGGGCATCGGAACGGAGATAGTCGTATCCCAAAAGAAAATCCTGTCGTTTCCTGTGAAACGTTACTCGATTTAGAAGAAGAAGTCATAGAACCCATAGTATTTCATAGCGACGCAATCTTATTGTGTATTCGTCAATCTGAGGCAGCGAGGGTTGCAGGAAAGAAGGAATAGTGCATCGAAAAGGAGATACTCGTATCACAAAAGAAAAACCTGTCATTTCAATAGAATCGTTATTCGATTTAGAAGGAGAAGTTATAGAACCCATAGTATTTCATAGCGACACAATATCTGTGCTAATTTCTCAATGTGATGGAGCGAGGGATGCAGTAAAGACGGAATAGTGCATCTGAAAGGAGATACTCGTATCCCAAAAGACAATCCTGTGGTTTCCGTGGAAACGTAACTCGATTTAGAGAGAGAAGTCATAAACCACATAGTATTTCATAGCGACGCCATTTCAGTGTTAATTCGTCAATGTGAGGGAGCAAGGGATGCAGTTAAGAAGGAATAGTGCATCGGAAAGGAGATACTCATATACCAAAAGAAAATCCTTTCGTTTCAATAGAAACGTTACTCGATTTAGAAGGAGAAGTCATAGAACCCATAGAATTCCATAGCGACGCAATTTCTGTGTTAATTCGTCAATGTGAGGGAGCGAGGGATGCAGTAAAGAAGGCATAGTGCATCGGAAAGGATATACTCGTATCCCAAACGAAAATCCTGTCGTTTCAATAGAAACGTTACTCGATATAGAAGGAGAACTCATAGAGCCCATAGTATTTCATAGAGGTTATAGAACCCATAGTATTTCATAGCGACACAAATTGTGTGCTAATTTCTCAATGTGAGGGAGCGGGGGATGCAGTAAAGATGGAATAGTGCATCGGAAAAGAGATACTCGTATCCCAAAAAAAAATCCGTTCGTTTCCATAGAAACGTTACTCGATATAGTAGGTCAAGTCATAGAACACATAGTATTCCATAGTGTCGCAATTTCTGTGTTAATCCGTCAATGTGAGGGAGCCAGGGAGGCAGTAAAGAAGGAATAGTGCATCGGAAAGGAGATACTCGTATCTCAAAAGAAAATCCTGTCGTTTCCGTAGAAATGTAACTCGATTTAGTAGGAGAAGTCATAGAACCCACAGTATTTCATAGCGACGCCATTTCAGTGTTAATTCGTCAATGTGAGTGAGTAAGGGATGCAGTAAAGAAGGAATAGTGCATCGGAAAGGAGATACTCATATACCAAAAGAAAATCCTTTCGTTTCCATAGAAACGTTACTCGATTTAGAAGGAGAAGTCATAGAACCCATAGAATTCCATAGCGACGCAATATCTGTGTTAATTCGTCAATGTGAGTGAGCGAGGGATGCAGTAAAGAAGGCATAGTGCATCGGAAAGGAGATACTCGTTTCCCAATAGAAAATCTCGACGTTTCCATAGAAACGTTACTCGATTTAGAAGGAGCAGCCATAGATCTCATTGTATCTCATAGCGACGCAATTTCTGTGTTAATTCGTCAATGTGAGGGAGTGGGGGATGCAGTAAAGAAGGAATAGTGCATCGGAAAGGAGTTAGTCGTATCCCAAAAGAAAATCCTGTCGTTTCGATAGAAACAATTCTCGATTTAGAAGGAGATGTCATAGAACCGATAGTATTTCATAGCGACGCAATTTCTGTGCTTATTCGTCAATGTGAGGGAACGAGGGATGCAGTAAAGAAAGAATAGTGCATCGGAAAGGAGATTCTCGTATCCCAAAGAAAATCCTGTCGTTTAAATAGAAACGTTACTCATTTTAGCAGGACAAGCCATAGAACACATAGTATTTCATACCGACGCAATTTCATTGTTAATTCGTCAATGTGTGGGAGCGAGATATGCAGTAAAGAAGGTATAGTGCATCGGAAAGGAGATAGTCGTATCCCAAAAGAAAATCCTGTCGTTTCCATAGCATCGTTACTCGATTTAGAAGGACAAGCCACAGAACACATAGTATTCCATAGCGTCGCAATTTCTGTGTTAATTCGTCAATGTGAGGGAGCGAGGAATGCAGTGAAGAAGGAATAGTGCATCGAAAAGGAGATACTCGTATCCCAAAAGAAAATCCTGTCGTTTCCATAGAAACGTTACTCGATTTAGAAGGAGAAGTCATAGAACCCATAGTATTTCATAGCGACGCAATTTCTGTGTTAATTCGTCAATGTGAGGGAACGAGGGATGCAATTAAGATGGAAATGTGCATCGGAAAGGAGATACTCATATACCAAAAGAAAATCCTGTCGTTTCCATAGAAACGTTACTCGATTTAGAAGGAGAAGTCATAGAAGCCATAGTATTTCATAGTGACGCAATTTATGAGTTAATTCGTCAATGTGAAGGAGCCTGGGATGCAGTAAAGAAGCAATAGGGCATCGGAACGGAGATAGTCGTATCCCAAAAGAAAATCCTGTCGTTTCCTGTGAAACGTTACTCGATTTAGAAGAAGAAGTCATAGAACCCATAGTATATCATAGCGACGCAATTTCTGTGTTAATTCGTCAATGTGAGGGAGCGAGGGATGCAATAAAGAAGGAAATGTGCATCGGAAAGGAGATACTCGTATACCAAAAGAAAATCCTGTCGTTTCCATAGAAACGTTACTCGATTTAGAAGGAGAAGTCATAGAAGCCTTAGTGTTTCATAGCGACGCAATTTATCAGTTAATTCGTCAATGTGAGGGAGCCTGGGATGAAGTAAAGAAGCAATAGGGCATCGGAACGGAGATAAACGTATCCCAAAAGAAAATACTGTCGTTTCCAAAGAAACGTTACTCGATTTAGAAGAAGAAGTCATAGAACCCATAGTATTTCATAGCGACGCAATTTTATTGTGAATTTGTCAATCTGAGGGAGCGAGGGTTGCAGGAAAGAAGGAATAGTGCATCTGAAAGGAGATACTCGAATCCCAAAAGAAAATCCTGTCGTTTCCGTAGAAACGTCACTCGATTTGGAAGGAGAAGTCATAGAACCCATAGTATTTCATAGCGACGCCATTTCAGTGTTAATTCGTAAATGTGAGGAAGCAAGGGATGCAGTAAAGAAGGAATAGTGTATCGGAAAGGAGATACTCATATACCAAAAGAAAATCCTTTCGTTTCAATAGAAACGTTACTCGATTTAGAGGGAGAAGTTATTAAACCCATAGAATTCCATAGCGACGCAATTATGTGTTAATTCGACAATGTGAGCGAGCGAGGGATGCAGTAAAGAAGGCATATACTCGTATCCCAAACGAAAATCCTGTCGTTTCCATAGAATCGTTACTCGATTTGGAAGGACAAGCCACAGAACAGATAGTATTCCATAGCGTCGCAATTTCTGAGGTAATTCGTCAATGTGAGGGAGCCAGGGATGCAGTAAAGAAGGAATAGTGCATCGGAAAGGAGAGAGTCATGTACCAAAAGAAGATCATTCGTTTCAATAGTAACGTTACTCGATTTAGAAAGAGGAGTCATAGAACCCATAGTATTTCATAGCGACGCAATTTCTGTGTTAATTCGTCAATGTGAGGGAGCGAGGGATGCAATTAAGAAGGAATTGTATATCGGAAAGGAGATACTCGTATACCAAAAGAAAATCCTGCCGTTTGCATAGAAACGTTACTCGATTTAGAAGGAGATGTCATAGAGCCATAGTATTTCATAGCGACGCAATTTATGAGTTAATCCGTCGATGTGAGGGAGCCTGGGATGCAGTAAAGAAGGAATAGGGCATCGGAACGGAGATAGTCGTATCCCAAAAGAAAATCCTGTCGTTTCCTGTGAAACGTTACTCGATTTAGAAGAAGAAGTCATAGAACCCATAGTATTTCATAGCGACGCAATCTTATTGTGAATTCGTCAATCTGAGGCAGCGAGGGTTGCAGGAAAGAAGGAATAGTGCATCGAAAAGGAGATACTCGTATCACAAAAGAAAAACCTGTCATTTCAATAGAATCGTTATTCGATTTAGAAGGAGAAGTTATAGAACCCATAGTATTTCATAGCGACACAATATCTGTGCTAATTTCTCAATGTGATGGAGCGAGGGATGCAGTAAAGACGGAATAGTGCATCTGAAAGGAGATACTCGTATCCCAAAAGACAATCCTGTGGTTTCCGTGGAAACGTAACTCGATTTAGAGAGAGAAGTCATAAACCACATAGTATTTCATAGCGACGCCATTTCAGTGTTAATTCGTCAATGTGAGGGAGCAAGGGATGCAGTTAAGAAGGAATAGTGCATCGGAAAGGAGATACTCATATACCAAAAGAAAATCCTTTCGTTTCAATAGAAACGTTACTCGATTTAGAGGGAGAAGTCATAGAACCCATAGAATTCCATAGCGACGCAATTTCTGTGTTAATTCGTCAATGTGAGGGAGCGAGGGATGCAGTAAAGAAGGCATAGTGCATCGGAAAGGATATACTCGTATCCCAAACGAAAATCCTGTCGTTTCAATAGAAACGTTACTCGATATAGAAGGAGAACTCATAGAGCCCATAGTATTTCATAGAGGTTATAGAACCGATAGTATTTCATAGCGACACAAATTGTGTGCTAATTTCTCAATGTGAGGGAGCGGGGGATGCAGTAAAGAAGGAATAGTGCATCGGAAAAGAGATACTCGTATCCCAAAAAAAAATCCGTTCGTTTCCATAGAAACGTTACTCGATATAGTAGGTCAAGTCATAGAACACATAGTATTCCATAGTGTCGCAAGTTCTGTGTTAATCCGTCAATGTGAGGGAGCCAGGGAGGCAGTAAAGAAGGAATAGTGCATCGGAAAGGAGATACTCGTATCTCAAAAGAAAATCCTGTCGTTTCCGTAGAAATGTAACTCGATTTAGTAGGAGAAGTCATAGAACCCACAGTATTTCATAGCGACGCCATTTCAGTGTTAATTCGTCAATGTGAGTGAGTAAGGGATGCAGTAAAGAAGGAATAGTGCATCGGAAAGGAGATACTCATATACCAAAAGAAAATCCTTTCGTTTCCATAGAAACGTTACTCGATTTAGAAGGAGAAGTCATAGAACCCATAGAATTCCATAGCGACGCAAAATCTGTGTTAATTCGTCAATGTGAGTGAGCGAGGGATGCAGTAAAGAAGGCATAGTGCATCGCACAGGAGATACCCTTTTCCCAATAGAAAATCCTGACGTTTCCATAGAAACGTTACTCGATTTAGAAGGAGCAGCCATAGATCTCATAGTATCTCATAGCGACGCAATTTCTGTGTTAATTCGTCAATGTGAGGGAGTGGGGGATGCAGTAAAGAAGGAATAGTGCATCGGAAAGGAGTTAGTCGTATCCCAAAAGAAAATCCTGTCGTTTCGATAGAAACAATTCTCGATTTAGAAGGAGATGTCATAGAACCGATAGTATTTCATAGCGACGCAATTTCTGTGCTTATTCGTCAATGTGAGGGAACGAGGGATGCAGTAAAGAAAGAATAGTGCTTCGGAAAGGAGATTCTCGTATCCCAAAGAAAATCCTGTCGTTTCCATAGAAACGTTACTCGATTTAGAAGGACAAGCCACAGAACACATAGTATTCCATAGCGTCGCAATTTCTGTGTTAATTAGTTAATGTGAGGGAGCGAGGAATGCAGTGAAGAAGGAATAGTGCATCGAAAAGGAGATACTCGTATCCCAAAAGAAAATCCTGTCGTTTCCATAGAAACGTTACTCGATTTAGAAGGAGAAGTCATAGAACCCATAGTATTTCATAGCGACGCAATTTCTGTGTTAATTCGTCAATGTGAGGGAACGAGGGATGCAATTAAGATGGAAATGTGCATCGGAAAGGAGATACTCATATACCAAAAGAAAATCCTGTCGTTTCCATAGAAACGTTACTCGATTTAGAAGGAGAAGTCACAGAAGCCATAGTATTTCATAGTGACCCAATTTATGAGTTAATTCGTCAATGTGAGGGAGCCTGGGATGCAGTAAAGAAGCAATAGGGCATCGGAACGGAGATAGTCGTATCCCAAAAGAAAATCCTGTCGTTTCCAAAGAAACGTTACTCGATTTAGAAGAAGAAGTCATAGAACCCATAGTATTTCATAGCGACGCAACTTTATTGTGAATTCGTCAATCTGAGGGAGCGAGGGTTGCAGGAAAGAAGGAATAGTGCATCGGAAAGGAGATAGTCGTATCCCAAAAGAAAATCCTGTCGTTTCCAAAGAAACGTGACTCGATCTAGAAGAAGATGTTAGAGAACCCATAGTATTTCATAGCGACACAATTTCTGTTCTAATTTCTCAAAGTGATGGAGCGAGGGATGCAGTAAAGAAGGAATAGTGCATCGGAAAGGAGATACTCGAATCCGAAAAGAAAATCCTGTCGTTTCCGTAGAAACGTCACTCGATTTGGAAGGAGAAGTCATAGAACCCATAGTATTTCATAGCGACGCCATTTCAGTGTTAATTCGTCAATGTGAGGAAGCAAGGGATGCAGTAAAGAAGAAATAGTGCATCGGAAAGGAGATACTCATATACCATAAGAAAATCCTTTCGTTTCAATAGAAACGTTACTCGATTTAGAAGGAGAAGTCATAGAACCCATAGAATTCCATAGCGACGCAATTTTGTGTTAATTCGTCAATGTGAGGGAGCGAGGGATGCAGTAAAGAAGGCATAGTGCATCGGAAAGGATATACTCGTATACCAAACGAAAATCCTGTCGTTTCAATAGAAACGTTACTCGATATAGAAGGAGAAGTCATAGAACACATAGTATTCCATAGCGTCGCAATTTCTGTGTTAATTCTTCAATGTGAGGGAGCCAGGGATGCAGTAAAGAAGGAATAGTGCATCGGAATAGAGATACTCGTATCCCAAAAGAAGTTCCTGTCGTTTCCATAGATACGTAACTCGATTTAGAAGGAGATGTCATAGAACCAATGGTATTACATAGCGACGCAATTTCCGTGTTAATTTGCCAACGTGAGAGAGCGAGGAATGCAGTTAAGAGGGAATAATGCATCGGAAAGGAGATACTCGTATCCCAATCGAAAATCCTGACGTTTCCATAGAAATGATACTCGATTTAGAAGGAGGAGTCATAGAACCCATAGTATTTCATAGCGACACAATTTCTGTGTTAATTCGTCAATGTGAGGAAGCGAGGGAAGCAGTAAAGAAGGAATAGTGCTTCGGAAAGGAAATACTCGTATACCAAACGAAAATCCTGTCGTTTACATAGAAACGTTACTCGATTTACATGGAGCAGTCATAGAACTCATAGTATCTCATAGCGACGCAATTTCTGTGTTAATTCGTCAATGTGAGGGAGCGAGGGATGTAGTAAAGGAGGTATATAGCATCGGAAAGGAGTTAGTCGTATCCCAAAAGAAAATCCTGTATTTTCCATAGAAACAATTCTCGATGTAGAAGGGGAAGTCACAGAACCGATAGTATTCCATAGCGACGCAATTTCTGTGCTTATTCGTCAATGTGTGGGAACGAGGGATGCAGTAAAGAAGGAATAGTGCATCGGAAAGGAGATACTCGTATCCCAAAGAAAATCCTGTCGTGTCCATAGAAACGTTACTCGTTTTAGGATAACAAGTCATAGAACACATAGTATTTCATAGCGACGCAATTTCATTGTTAATTCGTCAATGTGTGGGAGCGAGATATGCAGTAAAGAAGGAATAGTGCATCGGAAAGTAGATAGTCGTATCCCAAAAGAAAATCCTGTCGTTTCCATAGAATCGTTACTCGATTTGGAAGGACAAGCCACAGAACAGATAGTATTCCATAGCGTCGCAATTTCTGAGTTAATTCGTCAATGTGAGGGAGCCAGGGATGCAGTAAAGAAGGAATAGTGCATCGGAAAGGAGACACTCATGTACCAAAAGAAGATCATTCGTTTCAATAGTAACGTTACTCGATTTAGAAGGAGGAGTCATAGAACCCATAGTATTTCATAGCGACGCAATTTCTGTGTTAATTCGTCAATGTGAGGGAGCGAGGGATGCAATTAAGAAGGAATTGTATATCGGAAAGGAGATACTCGTATACCAAAAGAAAATCCTGCCGTTTGCATTGAAACGTTACTCGATTTAGAAGGAGATGTCATAGAGTCATAGTATTTCATAGCGACGCAATTTATGAGTTAATCCGTCGATGTGAGGGAGCCTGGGATGCAGTAAAGAAGGAATAGGGCATCGGAACGGAGATAGTCGTATCCCAAAAGAAAATCCTGTCGTTTCCTGTGAAACGTTACTCGATTTAGAAGAAGAAGTCATAGAACCCATAGTATTTCATAGCGACGCAATCTTATTGTGAATTCGTCAATCTGAGGCAGCGAGGGTTGCAGGAAAGAAGGAATAGTGCATCGAAAAGGAGATACTCGTATCACAAAAGGAAAACCTGTCATTTCAATAGAATCGTTATTCGATTTAGAAGGAGAAGTTATAGAACCCATAGTATTTCATAGCGACACAATATCTGTGCTAATTTCTCAATGTGATGGAGCGAGGGATGCAGTAAAGACGGAATAGTGCATCTGAAAGGAGATACTCGTATCCCAAAAGACAATCCTGTGGTTTCCGTGGAAACGTAACTCGATTTAGAGAGAGAAGTCATAAACCACATAGTATTTCATAGCGACGCCATTTCAGTGTTAATTCGTCAATGTGAGGGAGCAAGGGATGCAGTTAAGAAGGAATAGTGCATCGGAAAGGAGATACTCATATACCAAAAGAAAATCCTTTCGTTTCCGTAGAAACGTCACTCGATTTGGAAGGAGAAGTCATAGAACCCATAGTATTTCATAGCGACGCCATTTCAGTGTTAATTTGTAAATGTGAGGAAGCAAGGGATGCAGTAAAGAAGGAATAGTGTATCGGAAAGGAGATACTCGTATCTCAAAAGAAAATCCTGTCGTTTCCGTAGAAATGTAACTCGGTTTAGTAGGAGAAGTCATAGAACCCACAGTATTTCATAGCGACGCCATTTCAGTGTTAATTCGTCAATGTGAGTGAGTAAGGGATGCAGTAAAGAAGGAATAGTGCATCGGAAAGGAGATACTCATATACCAAAAGAAAATCCTTTCGTTTCCATAGAAACGTTACTCGATTTAGAAGGAGAAGTCATAGAACCCATAGAATTCCATAGCGACGCAATATCTGTGTTAATTCGTCAATGTGAGTGAGCGAGGGATGCAGTAAAGAAGGCATAGTGCATCGGAAAGGAGATACTCGTTTCCCAAAGAAAATCCTGTCGTTTCCATAGAAACGTTACTCATTTTAGGAGGACAAGTCATAGAACACATAGTATTTCATACCGACGCAATTTCATTGTTAATTCGTCAATGTGTGGGAGCGAGATATGCAGTAAAGAAGGTATAGTGCATCGGAACGGAGATAGTCGTATCCCAAAAGAAAATCCTGTCGTTTCCATAGCATCGTTACTCGATTTAGAAGGACAAGCCACAGAACACATAGTATTCCATAGCGTCGCAATTTCTGTGTTAATTCGTCAATGTGAGGGAGCGAGGAATGCAGTGAAGAAGGAATAGTGCATCGAAAAGGAGATACTCGTATCCCAAAAGAAAATCCTGTCGTTTCCATAGAAACGTTACTCGATTTAGAAGGAGAAGTCATAGAACCCATAGTATTTCATAGCGACGCAATTTCTGTGTTAATTCGTCAATGTGAGGGAACGAGGGATGCAATTAAGATGGAAATGTGCATCGGAAAGGAGATACTCATATACCAAAAGAAAATCCTGTCGTTTCCATAGAAACGTTACTCGATTTAGAAGGAGAAGTCATAGAAGCCATAGTATTTCATAGTGACGCAATTTATGAGTTAATTCGTCAATGTGAGGGAGCCTGGGATGCAGTAAAGAAGCAATAGGGCATCGGAACGGAGATAGTCGTATCCCAAAAGAAAATCCTGTCGTTTCCAAAGAAACGTTACTCGATTTAGAAGAAGAAGTCATAGAACCCATAGTATTTCATAGCGACGCAACTTTATTGTGAATTCGTCAATCTGAGGGAGCGAGGGTTGCAGGAAAGAAGGAATAGTGCATCGGAAAGGAGATAGTCGTATCCTAAAAGAAAATCCTGTCGTTTCCAAAGAAACGTGACTCGATCTAGAAGAAGATGTTAGAGAACCCAAAGTATTTCATAGCGACACAATTTCTGTTCTAATTTCTCAAAGTGATGGAGCGAGGGATGCAGTAAAGAAGGAATAGTGCATCGGAAAGGAGATACTCGAATCCGAAAAGAAAATCCTGTCGTTTCCGTAGAAACGTCACTCGATTTGGAAGGAGAAGTCATAGAACCCATAGTATTTCATAGCGACGCCATTTCAGTGTTAATTCGTCAATGTGAGGAAGCAAGGGATGCAGTAAAGAAGGAATAGTGCATCGGAAAGGAGATACTCATATACCATAAGAAAATCCTTTCGTTTCAATAGAAACGTTACTCGATTTAGAAGGAGAAGTCATAGAACCCATAGAATTCCATAGCGACGCAATTTTGTGTTAATTCGTCAATGTGAGGGAGCGAGGGATGCAGTAAAGAAGGCATAGTGCATCGGAAAGGATATACTCGTATACCAAACGAAAATCCTGTCGTTTCAATAGAAACGTTACTCGATATAGAAGGAGTAGTCATAGAACACATAGTATTCCATAGCGTCGCAATTTCTGTGTTAATTCTTCAATGTGAGGGAGCCAGGGATGCAGTAAAGAAGGAATAGTGCATCGGAACAGAGATACTCGTATCCCAAAAGAAGTTCCTGTCGTTTCCATAGATACGTAACTCGATTTAGAAGGAGATGTCATAGAACCAATGGTATTACATAGAGACGCAATTTCCGTGTTAATTTGCCAACGTGAGAGAGCGAGGAATGCAGTTAAGAGGGAATAATGCATCGGAAAGGAGATACTCGTATCCCAATCGAAAATCCTGACGTTTCCATAGAAATGATACTCGATTTAGAAGGAGGAGTCATAGAACCCATAGTATTTCATAGCGACACAATTTCTGTGTTAATTCGTCAATGTGAGGAAGCGAGGGAAGCAGTAAAGAAGGAATAGTGCTTCGGAAAGGAAATACTCGTATACCAAACGAAAATCCTGTCGTTTACATAGAAACGTTACTCGATTTACATGGAGCAGTCATAGAACTCATAGTATCTCATAGCGACGCAATTTATGAGTTAATTCGTCAATGTGAGGGAGCGAGGGATGTAGTAAAGAAGGTATATAGCATCGGAAAGGAGTTAGTCATATCCCAAAAGAAAATCCTGTATTTTCCATAGAAACAATTCTCGATGTAGAAGGGGAAGTCACAGAACCGATAGTATTTCATAGCGACGCACTTTCTGTGCTTATTCGTCAATGTGTGGGAACGAGGGATGCAGTAAAGAAGGAATAGTGCATCGGAAAGGAGATACTCGTATCCCAAAGAAAATCCTGTCGTGTCCATAGAAACGTTACTCGTTTTAGGATAACAAGTCATAGAACACATAGTATTTCATAGCGACGTAATAGCATTGTTAATTCGTCAATGTGCGGGAGCGAGATAAGCAGTAAAGAAGGAATTGTGCATCGGAAAGTAGATAGTCGTATCCCAAAAGAAAATCCTGTAGTTTCCACAGAAACGTTACACGATTTAGAAGGAGAAGCCACAGAACAGATAGTATTCCATAGCGTCGCAATTTCTGTGTTAATTCATCAATGTGAGGAGCAAGGGATGCAGTAAAGAAGGAATAGTGCATCGGAAAGGTGATACTCGTATCCCAAAAGAAAATCCTGTCGTTTCCATAGAAACGTTACTCGATTTAGAAGGAGAAGTCATAGAACCCATAGTATTTCATAGCGACGCAATTTCTGTGTTAATTTGTCAATGTGAGGGATCGAGGGATGCAATTAAGAAGGAATAGTGCATCGCAAAGTAGATACTCGTATACCAAAAGAAAATCCTGTCGTTTCCATAGAAACGTTACTCGATTTAGAAGGAGAAGTCATAGAAGCCACAGTATTTCATAGCGACGCAATTTATGAGTTAATTCGTCAATGTGAGGGAGCCTGGGATGCAGTAAAGAAGGAATAGGGCATCGGAAAGGTGATACTCGTATCCCAAAAGAAAATCCTGGCGTTTCCATAGAAACGTTACTCGATTTAGAAGGAGAAGTCATAGAACCCATAGTATTTCATAGCGACGCAATTTCTGTGTTAATTCGTCAATGTGAGGGAGCGAGGGATGGAATAAAGAAGGAAATGTGCATCGGAAAGGAGATACTCGTATACCAAAAGAAAATCCTGTCGTTTCCATAGAAACGTTACTCGATTTAGAAGGAGAAGTCATAGAAGCCTTAGTGTTTCATAGCGACGCAATTTATGAGTTAATTCGTCAATGTGAGGGAGCCTGGGATGAAGTAAAGAAGCAATAGGGCATCGGAACGGAGATAGACGTATCCCAAAAGAAAATACTGTCGTTTCCAAAGAAACGTTACTCGATTTAGAAGAAGAAGTCATAGAACCCATAGTATTTCATAGCGACGCAATTTTATTGTGAATTTGTCAATCTGAGGGAGCGAGGGTTGCAGGAAGGAAGGAATAGTGCATCGGAAAGGAGATATTCGAATCCCAAAATAAAATCCTGTCGTTTCCGTAGAAACGTCACTCGATTTGGAAGGAGAAGTCATAGAACCCATAGTATTTCATAGCGACGCCATTTCAGTGTTAATTTGTAAATGTGAGGAAGCAAGGGATGCAGTAAAGAAGGAATAGTGTATCGGAAAGGAGATACTCATATACCAAAAGAAAATCCTTTCGTTTCAATAGAAACGTTACTCGATTTAGAGGGAGAAGTTATTAAACCCATAGAATTCCATAGCGACGCAATTATGTGTTAATTCGACAATGTGAGCGAGCGAGGGATGCAGTAAAGAAGGCATATACTCGTATCCCAAACGAAAATCCTGTCGTTTCAATAGAAACGTTAGTCGATATAGAAGGAGAAGTCATAGAACACATGTATTCCATAGCGTCGCAATTTCTGTGTTAATTCTTCAATGTGAGGGAGCCAGGGATGCAGTAAAGAAGGAATAGTGCATCGGAACAGTGATACTCGTATCCCAAAAGAAATTCCTGTCGTTTCCATAGATACGTAACTCGATTTAGATGGAGATGTCATAGAACCAATGGTATTACATAGCGACGCAATTTCCGTGTTAATTCGCCAATCTGATGGAGCGAGCAATGCAGTTAAGAGGGAATAGTGCATCGGAAAGGAGATACTCGTTTCCCAATAGAAAATCCAGACGATTCCATAGAAACGTTACTCGATTTAGAAGGAGCAGTCATAGAACTCATAGTATCTCATAGCGACGCAATTTCTGTGTTAATTGGTCAATGTGAGGGAGCGAGGGATGTAGTAAAGAAGGTATATAGCATCGGAAAGGAGTTAGTCGTATCCCAAAAGAAAATCCTGTCTTTTCCATAGAAACAATTCTCGATGTAGAAGAGAAGTCACAGATCCGATAGTATTTCATAGCGACGCAATTTCTGTGCTTATTCGTCAATGTGTGGGAACGAGGGATGCAGTAAAGAAGGAATAGTGCATCGGAAAGAAGATACTCGTATCCCAAAGATAATCCTGTCGTGGCCATAGAAACGTTACTCGTTTTAGGATAACAAGTCATAGAACACATAGTATTTCATAGCGACGCAATTTCATTGTTAATTCGTCAATGTGCGGGAGCGAGATAAGCAGTAAAGAAGGAATAGTGCATCGGAAAGTAGATAGTCGTATCCCAAAAGAAAATCCTGTAGTTTCCATAGAAACGTTACACGAATTAGAAGGAGAAGCCACAGAACAGATAGTATTCCATAGCGTCGCAATTTCTCTGTTAATTCATCAATGTGAGGGAGCGAGGGATGCAGTAAAGAAGGAACAGTGCATCGGAAAGGAGATACTCGTATCCCAAATGAAAATCCTGTCGTTTCCATAGAAACGTTACTGGATTTAGAAGGAGAAGTCATAGAACCCATAGTATATCATAGCGACGCAATTTCTGTGTTAATTCGTCAATGTGAGGGATCGAGGTATGCAATTAAGAAGGAATAGTGCATCGCAAAGTAGATACTCGTATATAAACAGAAAATCCTGTCGTTTCCATAGAAACATTACTCGATTTAGAAGGAGAAGTCATAGAGGCCACAGTATTTCATAGCGACGCAATTTATGAGTTAATTCGTCAATGTGAGGGAGCCTAGGATGCAGTAAAGAAGGAATAGGGCATCGGAACTGAGATAGTCGTATCCCAAAAGAAAATCCTGTCGTTTCCATAGAAACGTTACTCGATTTAGAAGAAGAAGTCATAGAACACATAGTATTTCATAGCGACGAAATTTTATTGTGAATTCGTCAATCTGAGGAAGCGAGGGTTGCAGGAAAGAAGGAATAGTGCATCGGAAAGGAGATACTCGTATCACAAAAGAAAATCCTGTCGTTTCAATAGAATCGTTACACGATTTAGAAAGAGAAGTTATAGAACCCATAGTAATTCATAGCGACACAATTTCTGTTCTAATTTCTCAATGTGATGGAGCGAGGGATGCAGTAAAGAAGGATTAGTGCATCGGAAAGGAGATAGTCGTATCCCAAAAGAAAATCCTGTAGTTTCCATAGAAAAGTTACACGATTTAGAAGGAGAAGCCATAGAACAGTTAGTATTCCATAGCGTCGCAATTTCTGTGTTAATTCGTCAATGTGAGGGAGCGAGGGATGCAGTAAAGAAGGAATAGTGCATCGGAAAGGAGATACTCGTATCCCAAAAGAAAATCCTGTCGTTTCCATAGAAACGTTACTCGATTTAGAAGGAGAAGTCATAGAACCCATAGTATTTCATAGCGACGCAATTTCTGTGTTAATTCGTCAATGTGAGGGAGCGAGGGATGCAATTAAGAAGGAATAGTGCATCGGAAAGTAGATACTCGTATACCAAAAGAAAATCCTGTCGTTTCCATAGAAACGTTACTCGATTTAGAAGGAGAAGTCATAGAAGCCACAGTATTTCATAGCGACGCAATTTATGAGTTAATTCGTCAATGTGAGGGAGCCTGGGATGCAGTAAAGAAGGAATAGGGCATCGGAACGGAGATAGTCGTATCCCAAAAGAAAATCCTGTCGTTTCCATAAAAACGTTACTCGATTTAGAAGGAGAAGCCATAGAACAGTTAGTATTCCATAGCGTCGCAATTTCTGTGTTAATTCGTCAATGTGAGGGAGCGAGGGATGCAATTAAGAAGGAATAGTGCATCGGAAAGTAGATACTCGTATCCCAAAAGAAAATCCTGTCGTTTCCATAGAAACGTTACTCGATTTAGAAGGAGAAGTCATAGAACCCATAGTATTTCATAGCGACGCAATTTCTGTGTTAATTCGTCAATGTGAGGGAGCGAGGGATGCAATTAAGAAGGAATAGTGCATCGGAAAGTAGATACTCGTATACCAAAAGAAAATCCTGTCGTTTCCATAGAAACGTTACTCGATTTAGAAGGAGAAGTCGTAGGAGCCACAGTATTTCATAGCGACGCAATATATGAGTTAATTCGTCAATGTGAGGGAGCCTGGGATGCAGTAAAGAAGGAATAGGGCATCGGAACGGAGATAGTCGTATCCCAAAAGAAAATCCTGTCGTTTCCATAGAAACGTTACTCTATTTAGAAGAAGAAGTCATAGAACCCATAGTATTTCATAGCGACGAAATTTTATTGTGAATTCGTCAATCTGAGGAAGCGAGGGTTGCAGGAAAGAAGGAATAGTGCATCGGAAAGGAGATACTCGAATCACAAAAGAAAATCCTGCCGTTTCAATAGAATCGTTACACGATTTAGAAGGAGAAGTTATAGAACCCATAGTATTTCATAGCGACGTAATTTATGTGTTAAATCTTCAATGTGAGGGAGCGAGGGATGCAGTAAGGAAGGGATAGTGCATCAGAAAGGAGATACTCGTATCCCAAATAAAATCCTGTCGTATCCATAGAAACGTTACTTGATTTAGAAGGAAGTGTCATAGAACCCTTAGTATTACATAGGGACGCAATTTCTGTGTTAATTCGTCAATGTGAGGGAGCGAGGGATGCAGTAAAGAAGGAATAGTGCATCGGAAAGGAGATACTCGCATACCAAAAGAAAATCCTGTCGTTTCCATATTAACGTTACTCGATTTATAAGGTGAAGTCACAGAACCCATAGTATTTCATAGCGACGCAATTTCCGTGTTAATTTGCCAACGTGAGAGAGCGAGGAATGCAGTTAAGAGGGAATAATGCATAGGATAAGAGATACTCGTATCCCAATCGAAAATCCTGACGTTTCCATAGAAATGATACTCGATTTAGAAGGAGGAGTCATAGAACCGATAGTATTTCATAGCAACGCAGTTTCTGTGCTTATTCGTCAATGTGTGGGAACGAGGGATGCAGTAAAGAAGGAATAGTGCATCGGAAAGGAGACACTCGTATCCCAAAAGGAAATCTTGTCGTTTCCGTAGAAACGTTACTCGATTTAGAAGGAGAAGTCATAGAACCCATAGTATTTCATAGCGACGCAATTTCTTTGCTTATTCGTCAAAATGAGGGAGCGAGGGATGCAGTAAGACTGGAATAGTGGCTCGGAAAGCTGCTACTGGTATCCCAAAAAAAATCCTGTCGTTTCCATAGAAACATTACTCGATTTACAAGCAGAATTCATAGAACACATGGTATTTCATAGCTAAAAATTTCTGTGTTAATTCGTCAATGTGAGGGAGCGAGGGATGCAGTAAAAAAGAAATAGTGCATCGGAATTGAAATACTCGTATCCCAATAGAAATTCCTGTCGTTTCCATAGAACGTTACTCGATTTAGAATAAGAAGTCATAGAACCCATAGTATTTCATAGCGACGAAATTTTATTGTGAATTCGTCATTCTGAGGAAGCGAGGGTTGCAGGAAAGAAGGAATAGTGCATCGGAAAGCAGATACTTGTATCACAAATGAAAATCCTGTCGTTTCAATAGAATCGTTACACGATTTAGAAGGAGAAGTTATAGAACCCATAGTATTTCATAGCGACACAATTTCTGTTCTAATCTCTCAATGTGATGGAGCGAGGAATGCAGTAAAGAAGGAATAGTGCATCGGAAAAGAGATACTCGTATCCCAAAAGAAAATCCTGTTGTTTCCACAGAAACGTTACTCGATATAGAAGGAGACGTCATAGAACACATAGTATTCCATAGTGTCGCAATTTCTATGTTAATTCGTCAATGTGAGGTAGCCAGGGATGTAGTAAACAAGGAATAGTGCATCGGAAAGGAGATACTCGTATCCCAAAAGAAAATCCTGTCGTTTCCGAAGAAACGTAACTCGATTTAAAAGGAGAAGTCATTGAACCCATAGTATTTCATAGCGACGACATTTCAGTGTTAATTCGTCAATGTGATGGAGGAAGGGATGCAGTAAAGAAGGAATGGTGCATCGGATAGGGGATACTCGTATACCAAAAGAAAATAATTTCGTTTCAATAGAAACGTTACTCGATTTAGAAGGAGAAGTCATAGAACCCATAGAATTCCATAGCGACGCAATTTCTGTGTTAATTCGTCAATGTGAGGGAGCAAGGGATGCTGTAAAGATGGCATAGTGCATCGGAAAGGATATACTCGTATCCCAAACGAAAATCCCGTCGTTTCAAGATAAACGTTACTCGATATAGCAGGAGAAGTCATAGAACACATAGTATTCCATAGCGTCGCAATTTCTGTGTTAATTCGTCAATGTGAAGGAGGCAGGGATGTAGTAAAGAAGGAAGAGTGAATCGGAAAGGAGATACTCGTATCCCAAAAGAAATTCCTGTCGTTTCCATAGATACGTTACTCGATTTAGAAGGAGATGTCATAGAACCAATGGTATTTCATTGTGACGCAATTTCCGTGTTAATTTGCCAACGTGAGGGAGCGAGGAATGCAGTTAAGAGGGAATAGTGCATCGGAAAGGAGATACCTGTATACCAAAATAAAATCCTTTCGTTACAATAGAGACGTTACTCGATATAGAAGGAGAAGTCATAGAACTCATAGTATTTCATATCGACGCAATTTCTGTGTTAATTCGTCAATGTGAGGGAGCGAGGGATGCAGTAAAAAAGGAATAGTGCATCGGAAAGGAGATACTCGAATACCAAAAGGAAATCCTCTTGTTTCCATAGAAACGTTACTCGATTTAGAAGGAGAAGTCATAGAACCCCTAGGATATCATAGCGACGCAATTTATGAGCTTATTCGTCAATGTGAGGGAACGAGGGATGCAGTAAAGTAAGAATAGTGCATCGGAAAGGAGATACTCGTATCCCAAAAATATATCCTGTCGTTTGCATAGAAACGTCACTCGATTTAGAAGGAGAAGTCTTAGAACCCATAGTATTTCATAGCGACGCAAATTCTGTGTTAATTCGTCAATGTGAGGGAGCGAGGGATGCAGTAAAGAAGGAATAGTGCATCGGAAAGCAGATACTCGTATCCCATAAGAAAATCCTGTCTTTTCCATAGAAACGTTACTCGATTTAGAAGGAGAAGTCGTAGAACACATAATATGCCATAGCGTCGCAATTTCTGTGTTAATTCCTCAATGTGAGGGAGCCAGGGATGCAGTAAAGTAGGGATAGTGCATCAGAAAGGAGATACTCGTATCCCAAATAAAATCCTGTCGTTTCCGGAGAACCGTAACTCGATTTAGAACGAGAAGACTTGGAACCCATAGTATTTCATAGCATTGCCATTTCTGTGTTATTTCGTCAGTGTGAGGGAGCGAGGGATGCAGTAAAGTAGTAATAGTGCATCGGAAAGGAGATACTCGTATCCCAAAAGAAAATCCTGTCGATCCATAGAATCGTTTCTCGATTTAGAAGGAGAAGTCATTGAACCCATAATATTTCATTGCGACGCAATATCTGTGTTTATTCGTCAATGTGAGGGAGCGAGGGATGCAGTAAGACTGGAATAGTGGCACCGAAAGCTGTTACTCGTATCCCAAAAAAAAGACCTGTCTTTTCCACAGAAACATTACTTGATTGAGAAGGAGAAGTCACAGAACCCATAGTATTTCATAGCGACGCAATTTCTGTGTTAAATCTTCAATGTGAGGGAGCGAGGGATGCAGTAAAGAAGGGATAGTGCATCAGAAAGGAGATACGCGTATCCCAAATAAAATCCTGTCGTATGCATAGAAACGTTACTTGATTTAGAAGGAAGTGTCATAGAACCCTTAGTATTACATAGGGACGCAAAATCTGTGTTAATTCGTCAATGTGAGGGAGCGAGGGATGCAGTAAAGAAGGAATAGTGCATCGGAAAGGAGATACTCGCATACCAAAAGAAAATCCTGTCGTTTCCATAATAACGTTACACGATTTAGAAGCAGAAGTCATAGAACACATGAAATTTCATATCGACGAAATTTCTGTGTTAATTCGTCAATGCGAGGGAGCGATGGATGCAGTAAAGAAGGAATAGTGCATCGGAAAGGAGATGGTCGTATCCCAAAAGGAAATCCTGTCGCTACCATAGAAACGTTACTCGATTAAGAACAGGAAGTCATAGAGCCCATAGTATTAAATAGCGACGGAATCTCTGTGTTAATTCGTCAATGTGAGGGAGCGAGGGATGCAGTAAAGAAGGAATAGTGCATCGGAAAGGAGATACTCGAATCCCAAAAGAAATCTTTTCGTTTCCATAAAGACGTTACTCGATTTAGAAGGAGAACTCATAGAACCCATAGTATTTCATAGCGACGCAATCTCTGTGCTTATTCGTCAATGAAGGGAGCGAGGGATGAGGAAAAGAAGGACTAGTGTATCGAATGGAGACACTCGAATCCCAAAAGAAAATCTTGTCGTTTGCATAGAAACATCACTCGATTTAGAAGGAGAAGTCTTAGAACCCATAGTATTTCATAGCGACGCAATTTCTGAGTTAATTCGTCAATGTGAGGGAGCGAGGGATGCAGTAAAGAAGGAATAGTGCATCGGAAAGCAGATACTCGTATCCCATAAGAAAATCCTGTCGTTTCCATAGAAACGTTACTCGATTTAGAAGGAGAAGTCGTAGAACACATAATATTCCATAGCGTCGCAATTTCTGTGTTAATTCCTCAATGTGAGGGAGCCAGGGATGCAGTAAAGAAGGGATAGTGCATCAGAAAGGAGATACTCGTATCCCAAATGAAATCCTGTCGTTTCCGTAGAAACGTAACTCGATGTAGAACGAGAAGACTTGGAACACATAGTATTTCATAGCGATGCCATTTCTGTGTTATTTCGTCAATGTGAGGGAGCGAGGGATGCAGTAAAGTAGGAATAGTGCATCGGAAAGGAGATACTCGTATCCCAAAAGAAAATCCTGTCGATTCCATAGAATCGTTTCTCGATGTAGAAGGAGAAGTCGTTGAACCCATAATATTTCATTGCGACGCAATATCTGTGTTCATTCGTCAAAGTGAGGGAGCGAGGGATGCAGTAAGACTGGAATAGTGGCTCGGAAAGCTGTTACTCGTATCCCAAAAAAAATCCTGTCTTTTCCATAGAAACATTACTTGATTGAGAAGGAGAAGTCACAGAAGCCATAGTATTTCATAGCGATGCAATTTCTGTGTTAAATCTTCAATGTGAGGGAGCGATGGATGCAGTAAAGAAGGAATAGTGCATCGGAAAGGAGATGGTCGTATCCCAAAATAAAATCCTGTCGCTACCATAGAAACGTTACTCGATTAAGAAGGGGAAGTCATAGAGCCCATAGTATTAAATAGCGACGGAATCTCTGTGTTAATTCGTCAATGTGAGGGAGCGAGGGATGCAGTAAAGAAGGAATAGTGCATCGGAAAGGAGATACTCGAATCCCAAAAGAAATCTTTTCGTTTTCATAGAGACGTTACTCGATTTAGAAGGAGAAGTCATAGAACCCATAGTATTTCATAGCGACGCAATCTCTGTGCTTATTCCTCAATGTGAGGGAGCGAGGGATGAGGTAAAGAAGGACTAGTGTATCGAATGGAGACACTCGTATCCCAAAAGAAAATCTTGTCGTTTGCATAGAAACGTTACTCGATTTAGTAGGAGAAGTCATAGAACCCATAGCATTTCATAGCGACGCAATTTCTGTGCTTACTCGTCAATGTGAGGGGCGAGGGATGCAGTAAAGAAGGAATAGTGCATCGGAAAGGAGATACTCGTATCCCAAAAGAAAATCCTGTCGATTCCATAGTAACGTTACTCGATTTAGAGGGTGATATCATTGAACCCATAGTATTGCATTGCGACGCAATATCTGTGTTAATTCGTCAATATGAGGGAGCGAGGGTTGCAGTAAAGAAGGAATAGTGCATCGGAAAAGAGATATTCGTATCCCAAAAGAAAATCCTGTTGTTTCCATAGAAACGTTACTCGATATAGAAGGAGACGTCATAGAACACATAGTATTCCATAGCGTCGCAATGTCTATGTTAATTCGTCAATGTGAGGTAGCCAGGGATGCAGTAAAGAAGGAATACTGCATCGGAAAGGAGATACTCGTATCCCAAAAGAAAATGCTGTCGTTTCCGTAGAAACGTAACTCGATTTAGAAGGAGAAGTCATAGAACCCATAGAATTCCATAGCGACGCAATTTCTGTGTTAATTCGTCAATGTGAGGGAGCGAGGGATGCTGTAAAGAAGGCATAGTGCATCGGAAAGGATATACTCGTATCCCAAACGAAAATCCTGTCGTTTCAAGATAAACGTTACTCGATATAGCAGGAGAAGTCGTAGAACACATAGTATTCCATAGCGTCGCAATTTCTGTGTTAATTCGTAAATGTGAAGGAGGGAGGGATGCAGTAAAGAAGGAAAAGTGAATCGGAAAGGAGACACTCGTATCCCAAAAGAAATTCCTGTCGTTTCCATAGATGCGTTACTCGATTTGGAAGGAGATGTCATAGAACCCCTAGGATATCATAGCGACGCAATTTCTGTGCTTATTCGTCAATGTGAGGGAACGAGGGATGCAGTAAAGTAGGAATAGTGCATCGGAAAGGAGATACTCGTGTCCCAAAAATATATCCTGTCGTTTGCATAGAAACGTCACTCGATTTAGAAAGAGGAGTCTTAGAACCCATAGTATTTCATAGCGACGCAATTTCTGTGTTAATTCGTCAATGTGAGGGAGCGAGGGATGCAGTAAAGAAGGAATAGTGCATCGGAAAGCAGATACTCGTATCCCATAAGAAAATCCTGTCGTTTCCATAGAAACGTTGCTCGATTTAGAAGGAGAAGTCGTAGAACACATAATATTCCATAGCGTCGCAATTTCTGTGTTAATTCCTCAATGTGAGGGAGCCAGGGATGCAGTAAAGAAGGGATAGTGCATCAGAAAGGAGATACTCGTATCCCAAATGAAATCCTGTCGTTTCCGTAGAAACGTAACTCGATTTAGATCGAGAAGACTTGGAACCCATAGTATTTCATAGCGATGCCATTTCTGTGTTATTTCGTCAATGTGAGGGAGCGAGGGATGCAGTAAAGTAGGAATAGTGCATCGGAAAGGAGATACTCGTATCCCAAAAGAAAATCCTGTCGATTCCATAGAATCGTTTCTCGATTTAGAAGGAGAAGTCATTGAACCCATAATATTTCATTGCGACGCAATATCTGTGTTTATTCGTCAAAGTGAGGGAGCGAGGGATGCAGTGAGACTGGAATAGTGGCTCGGAAGCTGTTACTCGTATCCCAAAAAAAATCCTGTCTTTTCCATAGAAACATTACTTGATTGAGAAGGAGAAGTCACAGAACCCATAGTATTTCATAGCGACGCAATTTCTGTGTTAAATCTTCAATGTGAGGGAGCGATGGATGCAGTAAAGAAGGAATAGTGCATCGGAAAGGAGCTGGTCGTATCCCAAAATAAAATCCTGTCGGTACCATAGAAACGTTACTCGATTAAGAAAGGGAAGACATAGAGCCCATAGTATTAAATAGCGACGGAATCTCTGTGTTAATTCGTCAATGTGAGGGAGCGAGGGATGCAGTAAAGAAGGAATAGTGCATCGGAAGGGAGATACTCGAATCCCAAAAGAAATCTTTTCGTTTCCATAGAGACGTTACTCGATTTAGAAGTAGAAGTCATAGAACCCATAGTATTTCATAGCGACGCAATCTCTGTGCTTATTCGTCAATGTGAGGGAGCGAGGGATGAGGTAAAGAAGGACTAGTGTATCGAATGGAGACACTCGTATCCCAAAAGAAAATCTTGTCGTTTGCATAGAAACGTTACTCGATTTAGTAGGAGAAGTCATAGAACCCATAGTATTTCATAGCGACGCAATTTCTGTGTTAATTCGTCAATGTGAGGGGCGAAGGATGCAGTAAAGAAGGAATAGTGCATCGGAAAGGAGATACTCGTATCCCAAAAAAAATCCTGTCGATTCCATAGTAACGTTACTCGATTTAGAAGGTGATATCATTGAACCCATAATCTTTCATTGCGACGCAATATCTGTGTTAATTCGTCAATGTGAGGGAGTGAGGGATGCAGTAAAGAAGGAATAGTGCATCGGAAAGGAGATACTCGCTTACCAAAAGAAAATCCTGTCGTTTCCATATTAACGTTACTCGATTTATAAGGAGAAGTCTTAGAACCCATAATATTTCATAGCGACGCAATTTCTGTGTTAATTCGTCAATGTGAGGGGCGAAGGATGCAGTAAAGAAGGAATACTGCATCGGAAAGGAGATACTCGTATCCCAAAAGAAAATCCTGTCGTTTCCGTAGAAACGTAACTCGATTTAAAAGGAGAAGTCATTGAACCCATAGTATTTCATAGCGACGCCATTTCAGTGTCAATTCGTCAATGTGGTGGAGGAAGGGATGCAGTAAAGAAGGAATGGTGCATCGGAAAGGAGATACTCGTATACAAAAAGAAAATAATTTCGTTTCAATAGAAACGTTACTCGATTTAGAAGGAGAAGTCATAGAACCCATAGAATTCCATAGCGACGCAATTTCTGTGTTAATTCGTCAATGTGAAGGAGGCAGGGATGCAGTAAAGAAGGAATAGTGAATCGGAAAGGAGATACTCGTATCCCAAAAGAAATTCCTGTCGTTTCCATAGATACGTTACTCGATTTAGAAGGAGATGTCATAGAACCAATGGTATTTCATAGCGACGCAATTTCCGTGTTAATTGCCCAACGTGAGGGAGCGAGGAATGCAGTTAAGAGGGAATAGTGCATCGGAAAGGAGATACCTGTATACCAAAATAAAATCCTTTCGTTACAATAGAAACGTTACTCGATATAGAAGGAGAAGTCATAGAACTCATAGTATTTCATATCGACCCAATTTCTGTGTTAATTCGTCAATGTGAGGGAGCGAGGGATGCAGTAAAGAAGGAATAGTGCATCGGAAAGGAGATACTCGAATACCAAAAGAAAATCGTCTCGTTTCCATAGAAACGTTACTCTATTTAGAAGGAAAAGTCATAGAACCCCTAGGATATCATAGCGACGCAATTTCTGTGCTTATTCGTATATGTGAGGGAACGAGGGATGCAGTAAAGTAGGAATAGTGCATCGGAAAGGAGATACTCGTATCCCAAAAATATATCCTGTCGTTTGCATAGAAACGTCACTCGATTTAGAAGGAGAAGTCTTAGAACCCATAGTATTTCATAGCGACGCAAATTCTGTGTTAATTCGTCAATGTGAGGGATCGAGGGATGCAGTAAAGAAGGAATAGTGCATCGGAAAGGAGATAGTCGTATCACAAAAGAACATTCTGTCGTTTCCATAGAAACGTTACTCGATTTAGAAGGGGAAGTCATAGAATCCATAGTATTTCATAGCGACGCAATTTCTGTGTTAATTCTTCAATGTGAGGGAGCGAGGGATGCAGTAAAGAAGGAATAGTGCATCGGAAAGCAGATACTCGTTTCCCATAAGAAAATAATGTCGATTCCATAGAAACGTTACTCGATTTAGAAGGAAGTGTCATAGAACCCTTAGTATTACATAGGGACGCAAAATCTGTGTTAATTCGTCAATGTGAGGGAGTGAGGGATGCAGTAAAGAAGGAATAGTGCATCGGAAAGGAGATACTCGCATACCAAAAGAAAATCCTGTCGTTTCCATATTAACGTTACTCGATTTATAAGGAGAAGTCTTAGAACCCATAGTATTTCATAGCGACGCAATTTCTGTGTTAATTCGTCAATGTGAGGGAGCGAGGAATGCAGTAAAGATGAAATAGTGCTTTTTATAGGAGATACTCGTATCCCAAAAGAAAATCTTGTCGTTTCCATAGATACGTTACTCGATTTAGAAGGAGATGTCATAGAACCCATAGTATTTCATAGCGACGCAATATCTGTGTTAATTCGTCTGTGTGAGGGAGCGAGGGATGTGGTAAATAAAGAATAGTGCATCGGAAAGGAGATACTCGTATCCCAAAAGAAAATCCTGTCGATTCCATAGAATCGTTTCTCGATTTAGAAGGAGAAGTCATTGAACCCATAATATTTCATTGCGACGCAATATCTGTGTTTATTCGTCAAAGTGAGGGAGCGAGGGATGCAGTAAGACTGGAATAGTGACTCGGAAAGCTGTTACTCGTATCCCAAAAAAAATCCTGTCGTATCCATAGAAACGTTACTTGATTTAGAAGGAAGTGTCATAGAACCCTTAGTATTACATAGGGACGCAAAATCTGCGTTAATTCGTCAATGTGAGGGAGTGAGGGATGCAGTAAAGAAGGAATAGTGCATCGGAAAGGAGATACTCGCATACCAAAAGAAAATCCTGTCGTTTCCATATTAACGTTACTCGATTTATAAGGAGAAGTCTTAGAACCCATAGTATTTCATAGCGACGCAATTTCTGTGTTAATTCGTCAATGTGAGGGAGCGAGGAATGCAGTAAAGATGAAATAGTGCTTTTTATAGGAGATACTCGTATCCCAAAAGAAAATCTTGTCGTTTCCATAGATACGTTACTCGATTTAGAAGGAGATGTCATAGAACCCATAGTATTTCATAGCGACGCAATATCTGTGTTAATTCGTCTGTGTGAGGGAGCGAGGGATGTGGTAAATAAAGAATAGTGCATCGGAAAGGAGATACTCGTATCCCAAAAGAAAATCCTGTCGTTTCCATAGAAATGTTACTCGATTTAGAGGGAGAAGGCGTAGAACACATAGTATTTCATAGTGACGCAATTTCTGTTTTAATTCGTCAATGTGAGGGAGCGAGGGATGCTGTAAGGAAGGAATAGTGTATCGGAAAGGAGATACTGGTATTCCAAAAGTAAATTTTGTCGTTTCCATAGAAACGATACCCGATATTGAAGGAGAAATCATAGAACCCATAGTATGTCATAGCGATGCAATTTCTGTGTTTATACGTTAATGTGAAGGTGCGAGGGATGCAATAAAGAAGGACTAGTACATCGGAATAGAGATACTCGTATCCCAAAAGAAAGTCCTGTCGATTCCATAGAAACGTTACACGATTTAGAAGGAGATGTCATTGAAACCATAGTATTTCATTGCGACGCAATATCTGTGTTAATTCGTCAATGTGAGGGAGCGATAGATGCAGTAAGAGTGGAATAGTGGCTCGGAAAGCTGTTACTCGTATCCCAAAAAAAATCATGTCGTTTCCATGGAAACGAAACTCGATATAGAAGCAGAAGTCATAGAACACATGGAATTTCGTATCGACGAAATTTCTGTGTTAATTCGTCAATGCGAGGGAGCGATGGATGCAGTAAAGAAGGAATAGTGCATCGGAAAGGAGATGGTCGTATCCCAAAAGAAAATCCTGTCGCTACCATAGAAACGTTACTCGATTAAGAAGGGGAAGTCATAGAGCCCATAGTATTAAATAGCGACGAAATCTCTGTGTTAATTCGTCAATGTGAGGGAGCGAGGGATGCAGTAAAGAAGGAATAGTGCATCGGAAAGGAGATACTCGAATCCCAAAAGAAATCTTTTCGTTTCCATAGAGACGTTACTCGATTTAGAAGGAGAAGTCATAGAACCCATAGTATTTCATAGCGACGCAATCTCTGTGCTTATTCGTAAATGTGAGGGAGCGAGGGATGAGGTAAAGAAGGACTAGTGTATCGAATGGAGACACTCCTATCCCAAAAGAAAATCTTGTCGTTTGCATAGAAACGTTACTCGATTTAGTAGGAGAAATCATAGAACCCATAGTATTTCATAGCGACGCAATTTCTGTGCTTATTCGTCAATGTGAGGGAGCGAGGGATGCAGTAAAGAAGGAATAGTGCATCGGAAAGGAGATACTCGTATTCCAAAAGAAAATCCTGTCGTTTCCATAGAAATGTTACTCGATTTAGAGGGAGAAGGCGTAGAACACATAGTATTTCATAGTGACGCAATTTCTGTTTTAATTCGTCAAAGTGAGGGAGCGAGGGATGCTGTAAGGAAGGAATAGTGTATCGGAAAGGAGATAGTCGTATCCCAAAAGAAAATCCTGTCGTTTCCATAGAAACGATACCTGATATTGAAGGAGAAGTCATAGAACCCAATGTATTTCATAGCGACGCAATTTCTGTCTTTATACGTTAATGTGACGGAGCGAGGGATGCAGTAAAGAAGGAATGGTGCATCGGATAGGAGATAGTCGTAACCCGAAAGAAAATGCTGTCGTTTCCATAGAATCGTTACCCGATTCAGAAAGAGAAGTCACAGAACACATAGTAGTTCATAGCGACGCATTTTCTGTGTTAAGTCGTCAATGTGAGGGAGCGAGGGATGCAGTAAAGAAGGATTAGTGCATCGGAAAGGAGATACTCTCATACCAAAAGAAAATCCTGCCGTTTCCATATTAAAGTTACTCGATTTATAAGTAGAAAACACAGAACCCATAGTATTTCATGGCGACGCAATTTCTGTGTCAATTCGGCAGAGTGAGGGAGCGAGGGATGCAGTAAAGAAGGAATAGAGCATAGGAAAGGAGCTGGTCGTATCCCAAAAGAAAATCCTGTCGTTACCATAGAAACGTTACTCGATTAAGAAGGGGAAGTCATTGAGCCTATAGTATTTCATAGCGACGGAATCTCTGTGTTAATTCGTCAATGTGAGGGAGCGAGGGATGCAGTAAAGAAGGAATAGTGCATCGGAAAGGAGATACTCGAATCCCAAAAGGAAATCTTGTCGTTTCCATAGAAACGTTACTCGATTTAGAATGAGAAGTCATAGAACCCATAGTATTTCATAGCGACGCAATTTCTGTGCTTATTCGTCAAAGTGAGGCAGCGAGGGATGCTGTAAGCCTGGAATAGTGGCTCGGAAAGCTGTTACTCGAACCCCAAAAAAAAATCCTTTCGTTTCCACAGAAACATTACTCGATTTACAAGCAGAACTCATAGAACACATGTTATTTCATAGCTAAAAATTTCTGTGTTAATTCGTCAATGCGAGGGAGCGAGGGATGCCATAAAAAAGGAATAGTGTATCGGAAATGAAATACTCGTATCCCAATAGAAATTCCTGTCGTTTCCATAGAACGTTACTCGATTTGGAAGGAGAAGGCATAAGACCATTAGTATTTGATTGCGACGCAATTTCTGTGTTAATTCGTCAATGTGAGTGAGCGAGGGATGCAGTAAAGATGAAATAGTGCTTTTTATATAAGATACTCGTATCCCAAAAGAAAATATTGTCGTTTCCATAGAAACGTTACTCGATTTAGAAGGGGACGTCATAGACCCCATAGTAATTCATAGCGACGGAATTTCTGTGCTTATTCGTCACTGTGAGGGAGCGAAGGATGCAGTAAAGAAGGAGTAGTGCATCGAACGGAGATACTCGTATCCCAAAAGACAATCCTGTCGTTTGCATAGAAACGTTACTCGATTTGGAAGGAGAAGTCATAGAACCCATAGTATTTCATAGCGACGCAATTTCCGTGCTTATTCGTCAATGTGAGGGAGCGAGGGATGCAGTAAAGAAGGAATAGTGCATCGGAAAGGACATACTCGTATCCCAAAAGAATGTACTGTCTATTCCATAGAAAGGTTACTCGATTTAGTATGAGAAGTCATAGAACCCATAGTACCTCATAGCGACGCAATATCTGTGTTAATTCGTCAATGTGATGAAGCCAGGGATGCAGTTAAGAAGGAATAGTGCATCGGAAAGGAGATAATCGTATCCCAAAGGAAAATCCTGTCGTTTCCATAGAAATGTTGCTCGATTTAGAAGGAGAAGTCATAGAACCCATAGGATTTCATAGCGACGCAATTTCAGTGTTCATTCGTTAATGTGAGGGAGCGAGGGATGCTGTAAGGAAGGAATAGTGCATCGGAAAGGAGATACTCGTATCCCAAAGCAAAATCTTGTCGTCTCCATAGAAACGATACCCGATATTGCAGGAGAAGTCATAGAACCCATAGTATTTCATAGCAACGCAAATTCAGTATTTATACGTTAATGTGAAGGTGCGAGGGATGCAGTAAAGAAGGAATAGTGCATCGGAAAGGAGATACTCGTATCCCAATAGAAAATCCTGTCGATTCCATAGAAACGTTACTCGATTTAGAACGAGATATCATTGAACCCATAGTATTTTATTGCGACGCAATATCTGTGTTAATACGTCAATGTGAGGGAGCGAGGGATGCAGTAAGACTGGAATAGTGACTCGGAAAGCTGTTACTCGTATCCCAAAAAGAAATCCTGTCGTTTCCATGGATACAAAACTCCATTTAGAAGCAGAAGTCATAGAACACATGGAATTTCATAGAGACGAAATTTATGTGTTAATTCGTCAAAGCGAGGGAGCGATCGATGCAGTAAAAAAGGAATAGTGCATCGGAATTGAGATGCTCGTATCCCAATAGAAATTCCTGTCGTTTTAATAGAACGTTACTCGATTTGGAAGGAGAAGGCATAAAACCCATAGTATTTGATAGCGACGCAATTTCTGTGTTAATTCGTCAATGTGAGGGAGCAAGGGATGCAGTAAAGAAGGAATAGTGCATCGGAATTGAGATACTCGTATCCCAATAGCAATTCCTGTCGTTTCCATAGAACGTTACTCGATTTGGAAGTAGAAGTCATAGAACCCGTAGTATTTCATAGAGACGCAGTTTGTGAGTTACTTCGTCAATGTGAGAGAGCGAGGGATGCAGTACAGAAGGAATAGTGCATCGGAAAGCAGATGGTCGTATCCGAAAAGAGGATCCTGTCGTTTCCATTGAAACGTTACTCGATTTAGAAGGAGAAGTCATAGAACCCAAAGTATATCATAGCGACGCAATTTCTGTGCTTATTCGTCAATGTGAGGGAGCGAGGGATGCAGTAAAGAAGGAATAGTGGATCGGAAGGGAGATACTCGTATCCCAAAAGAAAATCCTGTCGATTCCATAGAATCGTTTCTCGATTTAGAAGGAGATGTCATTGAACCCACAGTATGTCATTGCGACGCAATATCTGTGTTTATTCGTCAAAGTGAAGGAGCGAGGGATGCAGGAAGAGTGGAATAGTGGCTCGGAAAGCAGTTACTCGTATCCCAATAAAAATCCTGTCTTTTCCATAGAAAAATTACTCGATTTAGAAGGAGAAGTCACAGAAAACATAGTATTTCATAGCGACGCAATTTCTGTGTTAAATCTTCAATGTGAGGGAGCGAGGGATGCAGTAAAGAAGGGATAGTGCATCAGAAAGGAGATACTCGTATCCCAAAAGAGAATCCTGTCGTATCCATAGAAATGTTACTTGATTTAGAAGGAAGTGTCATAGAACCCTTAGTATTTCTTAGGGACGCAATTTCTGTGTTAATTCTTCAATGTGAGGGAGCGAGGGATGCAGTAAAGATGAAATAGCGCTTTTTATATGAGATACTCGTATCCCAAAAGAAAATCTTGTCGTTTCCATAGAAACGTTACTCGATTTAGAAGGGGACGTCATAGACCCCATAGTAATTCATAGCGACGTAATTTCTGTGCTTATTCGTCAATGTGAGGGAGCGAAGGATGCAGTAAAGAAGGGGTAGTGCATCGAACGGAGATACTCGTATCCCAAAAGAAAATCCTGTCGTTTGCATAGAAACGTTACACGATTTAGAAGGAGATGTCATTGAACCCATAGTATTTCATTGCGACGCAATATCTGTGTTAATTCGTCAATGTGAGAGAGCGAGTGATGCAGTAAGACTGGAATAGTGGCTCGGAATGCTGTTACTCGTATCCCAAAAAGAAATCCTGTCGTTTCCATGGAAACAAAACTAGATTTAGAAGCAGAAGTCATAGAAAACATGGAATTTCATAGAGACGAAATTTCTGTGTTAATTCGTCAATGTGAGGGAGCAAGGGATGCAGTAAAGAAGGAATAGTGCATCGGAATTGAGATACTCGTATCCCAATAGAAATTCCTTTCCTTTCCATAGAACGTTACTCGATTTGGAAGTAGAAATCATAGAACCCGTAGTATTTCATAGCGACGCAGTTTGTGAGTTACTTCGTCAATGGGAGAGAGCGAGGGATGCAGTACAGAAGGAATAGTGCATCGGAATTGAGATACTCGTATCCCAATAGAAATTCATATCGTTTCCATAGAACGTTACTCGATTTGGAAGGAGAATTCATAAAACCCATAGTATTTGATAGCGACGCAATTTCTGTGTTAATTCGTCAATGTGAGGGGGCCAGGGATGCAGTAAAGAAGGAATAGTGCATCGGAAAGGAGATGCTCGGATCCCAAAAGAAAATCCTGTCGTTTCCATTGAAACGTAACTCGATTAAGAAGGAGATGTCATAGAACCCACAGTATTTCATAGCGACGCAATATCTGTGTTAATTCGTCTGTGTGAGGGAGCGAGGGATGCGGTAAATAAAGAATAGTGCATCGAAAAGGAGATACTCGTATCCCAAAAGAAAATCCTGTCGTTTCCATTGAAATGTTACTCGATTTAGAGGGAGAAGTCGTAGAACACATAGTATTTCATAGTGACGCAATTTCTGTTTTAATTCGTCAATGTGAGGTAGCAAGGGATGCTGAAAGGAAGGAATAGTGCATCGGAATGGAGATACACGTATCCCAAAAGAAAATCTTGTCGTTTCCATAGAAACGGTACCCGATATTGAAGGAGAAGTCATAGAACACATAGTATTTCATAGCGACACAATTTCTGTGTTTATACGTTAGTGTGAAGGTGCGAGGGATGCAGTAAAGAAGGAATAGTGCGTCGGAAAGGAGATACTCGTATCCCAAAAGAAAATCCTCTCTATTCCATAGAAACGTTACACGATTTAGAAGGAGATGTCATTGAACCCATAGTATTTCATTGTGACGCAATATCTGTGTTAATTCGTCAATGTGAGGGAGCGAGGGATGCAGTAAGAATGGAATAGTGGCTCGGAAAGCTGTTACTCGTATCCCCAAAAAATCCTGAAGTTTCCATGGAAATAAACCTCGATTTAGAAGCAGAAGTCATAGAACACATGGAATTTCATAGCGACGAGATTTCTGTGTTAATTCGTCATTGCGAGGGAGCGAGGGATGCAGTAAAAAGAGGAATAGTGCATCGGAATTGCGATGCTCGTATCCCAATTGAAATTCCTGTCGTTTAAATGGAACGTTTCTCGATTTGGAAGGAGAAGGCATAAAACCCATAGTATTTGATAGCGACGCAATTTCTGTGTTAATTCGTCAATGTGCGGGAGCAAGGGATGCAGTAAAGAAGGAATAGTGCATCGGATTTGAAATACTCGTATCCCAATGGAAATTCCTGTCGTTTCCATAGAACGTTACTCGATTTGGAAGTAGAAGTCATAGAACCCGTAGTATTTCATAGCGACGCAGTCTCTGAGTTACTTCGTCAATGTGAGGGAGCGAGGGATGCAGTACAGAAGGAATAGTGCATCCCAAAGGAAATGGTCGTATCCGAAAAGAAGATCCTGTCGTTTCCATAGAAACGTAAATCGATATAGAAGGAGATGTCAGAGAAACCATAGTATTTCATAGCGACGCAATTTCTGTGCTTATTCGTCAATGTGAGGGAGCGAGGGATGCAGTAATGAAGGAATAGTGCATCGGAAAGGAGATGCTCGGATCCCAAAAGAAAATCCTGTCGTTTGCACAGAAACGTTATTCGATTTAGAAGGAGAAGTCATAGAACCCATAGTACCTCATAGATGTTAGAGAAACCATAGTATTTCATAGCGACTCAATTTCTGTGTTAATTCGACAATGTGAGGGATCCAGGAATGCAGTAATGAAGGAATAGGGCGTCGAAAGGAGATAGTCGTATCCCAAAAGAAAATCCTGTCGTGTCCATAGAAATGTTACTCGATTTAGAGTGAGAAGTCATAGAATACATAGTAATTCATAGTGACGCAATTTCTGTTTCAATTCGTCAGTGTGAGGGAGCGAGGGATGCTGTAAGGAAGGAATAGTGCATCGGAAAGGAGATACTCGTATCCCAAAAGAAAATCCTGTCGTTTCCATAGAAACGTTACTCGATGTAGAAGAAGAGGTCACAGAACACATAGTATTTCATAGCGACGCAATTTCTGTGTTAATTCGTCAATGTGAGGGAGCGAGGGGTGCAGTAAAGAAGGAATAGTGCATCAGAAAGGAGATACTCGTATCCCAAAAGGAAATTCTGTCGATCCCATAGAAACGTTACTCGATTTAGAAGGAGATGTCATTGAACCCATAGTATTTCATGTTGTTGTTGTTGTGGTCTTCAGTCCTGGGACTGGTTTGATGCAGCTCTCCATGCTACTCTATCCTATGCAAGCTTTTTCATCTCCCAGTACCTACTGCAACCTACATCCTTCTGAATCTGCTTAGTGTATTCATCTCTTGGTCTCCCTCTACGATTTTTACCCTCCACGCTGCCCTACAATACTAAATTGGTGATCCCTTGATGCCCCAGAACATGTCCTACCAACCGATCCCTTCCTCTGGTCAAGTTGAGCCACAAACTTCTCTTCTCCCCAATCCTATTCAGTACTTCCTCATTAGTTATGTGAACTTCCCATCTAATCTTCAGCATTCTTCTGTAGCACCACATTTCGAAAGCTTCTGTTCTCTTCTTTTCCAAACTATTTATCGTCCATGTTTCACATCCATACATGGCTACATCCCATACGAATACTTTCAGAAATGACTTCCTGACACTTAAATCAATACTGGATGTTAACAAATTTCTCTTCTTCAGAAACGCTTTACTTGCCATTGCCAGCCCACATTTTATTTCCTCTCTACTTCGACCATCATCAGTTATTTTGGTCCCCAAATAGCAAAACTCCTTTACTACTTTAAGTGCCTCATTCCCTAATCTAATTCCCTCAGCATCACCCGACTTAATTAGACTACATTCTATTATCCTTGTTTTGCTTTTGTTGATGTTCATCTTATATCCTCCTTTCAAGGCACTGTCCATTCCAATCAACTGCTCTTCCAAGTCCTTTGCTGTCTCTGACAGAATTACAATGTCATCGGGGAACCTCAAAGTTTTTATTTCTTCTCGATGAATTTTAATACCTACTCCTAATTTTTCTTTTGTTTCCATTACTGCTTGCTCAATATACATATGGAACAACATCGGGGAGAGGCTACAACCCTGTCTTACTCCCTTCCCAACCACTGCTTCCCTTTCATGTCCCTCAACTCTTATAACTGCCATCTGGTTTCTGTACAAATCGTAAATAGCCTTTCGCTCCCTGTATTTTACCCCTGCCACCATTAGAATTTGAAATAGAGTATTCCAGTCAACATTGTCAAAAGCTTTCTCTAAGTCTACAAATGCTAGGAACGTTGGTTTGCCTTTCCTTAATCTTTCTTCTAAGATAAGTGGTAAGGTCAGTATTGCCTCACATGTTCCAGTGTTTCTACGGAATCCAAACTGATCTTCCCCGAGGTTGGCTTCTACTAGTTTTTCCATTCGTCTGTAAAGAATTTGTGTTAGTATTTTGCAGCTGTGACTTATTAAACTGATAGTTCGGTAATTTTCACATCTGTCAACACCTGCTTTCTTTGGGATTGGAATTATTATATTCTTCTTGAAGTCTGAGGGTATTTCGCCTGTTTCATACATCTTGCTCACCAGATGGTAGAGTTTTGTCAGGACTGGCTCTCCCACGGCCGTCAGTAGTTCCAATGGAATATTGTCTACCCCGGGGGCCTTGTTTCGACTCAGGTCTTTCAGTGCTCTGTCAAACTCTTCACGCAGTATCGTATCTCCCATTTCATCTTCATCTACAATCTCTTCCATTTCCATAATATTGTCCTCAAGTACATCGCCCTTGTATAGACCCTCTATATACTCCTTCCACCTTTCTGCTTTCCCTTCTTTGCTTAGAACTGGGTTTCCATCTGAGCTCTTGATATTCATACAAGTCGTTCTCTTATCTCCAAAGGTCTCTTTAATTTTCCTGTAGGCGGTATCTATCTTACCCCTAGTGAGATAGGTCTCTACATCCTTACATTTGTCCTCTAGCCATCCCTGCTTAGCCATTTTGCACTTCCTGTCGATCTCATTTTTTAGACGTTTGTATTCCTTTTTGCCTGTTTCACTCACTGCAATTTTATATTTTCTCCTTTCATCAATTAAATTCAGTATTTCTTCTGTTACCCAAGGATTTCTACTAGCCCTCGTCTTTTTACCTACTTGATCCTCTGCTGCCTTCACTACTTCATCCCTCAAAGCTACCCATTCTTCTTCTACTGTATTTATTTCCCCCATTCCTGTCAATTGCTCCCTTATGCTCTCCCTGAATCTCTGTACAACCTCTGGTTCTTTTAGTTTATCCAGGACCCATCTCCTTAAATTCCCACCTTTTTGCAGTTTCTTCAGTTTTAATCTACAGGTCATAACCAATAGATTGTGGTCAGAATCCACATCTGCCCCTGGAAATGCCTTACAATTTAAAACCTGGTTCCTAAATCTCTGTCTTACCATTATATAATCTATCTGATACCTTTTAGTATCTCCAGGGTTCCTCCATGTATACAACCTTCTTTCATGATTCTTAAACCAAGTGTTAGTTATGATTATGTTGTGCTCTGTGCATAATTCTACAAGGCGGCTTCCTCTTTCATTTCTGTCCCCCAATCCATATTCACCTACTATGTTTCCTTCTCTCCCTTTTCCTACACTCGAATTCCAGTCACCCATGACTATTAAATTTTCGTCTCCCTCCACAATCTGAATAATTTCTTTTATTTCATCATACATTTCTTCAATTTCTTCGTCATCTGCAGAGCTAGTTGGCATATAAACTTGTACTACTGTAGTAGGTGTGGGCTTCGTATCTATCTTGGCCACAATAATGCGTTCACTATGCTGTTTGTAGTAGCTTACCCGCATTCCTATTTTCCTATTCATTATTAAACCTACTCCTGCATTACCCCTATTTGATTTTGTGTTTATTTGTACAGAATATGGAATTCTGTACAATTTGTACAAAAACCAGATGGCAGTTATAAGAGTCGAGGGACATGAAAGGGAAGCAGTGGTTGGGAAGGGAGTAAGACAGGGTTGTAGCCTCTCCCCGATGTTGTTCAATCTGTATATTGAGCAAGCAGTAAAGGAAACAAAAGAAAAATTCGGAGTAGGTATTAAAATTCATGGAGAAGAAATAAAAACTTTGAGGTTCGCCGATGACATTGTAATTCTGCCAGAGACAGCAAAGGACTTGGAAGAGCAGTTGAATGGAATGGACAGCGTCTTGAAAGGAGGATATAAGATGAACATCAACAAAAGCAAAACAAGGATAATGGAATGTAGTCTAATTAAGTCGGGTGATGCTGAGGGAATTAGATTAGGAAATGAGGCACTTAAAGTAGTAAAGGAGTTTTGCTATTTGGGGAGCAAAATAACTGATGTTGGTCGAAGTAGAGAGGATATAAAATGTAGGCTGGCAATGGCAAGGAAAGCGTATCTGAAGAAGAGAAATTTGTTAACATCCAGTATTGATTTAAGTGTCAGGAAGTCATTTCTGAAAGTATTCGTATGGAGTGTAGCCATGTATGGAAGTGAAACATGGACGATAAATAGTTTGGACAAGAAGAGAATAGAAGCTTTCGAAATGTGGTGCTACAGAAGAATGCTGAAGATTAGATGGGTAGATCACATAACTAATGAGGAAGTATTGAATAGGATTGGGGAGAAGAGAAGTTTGTGGCACAACTTGACCAGAAGAAGGGATCGGTTGGTAGGACATGTTCTGAGGCATCAAGGGATCACCAATTTAGTACTGGAGGGCAGCGTGGAGGGTAAAAATCGTAGAGGGAGACCAAGAGATGAATACACTAAGCAGATTCAGAAGGATGTAGGTTGCAGTAGGTACTGGGAGATGAAAAAGCTTGCACAGGATAGAGTAGCATGGAGAGCTGCATCAAACCAGTCTCAGGACTGAAGACCACAACAACAACAACCCAGTAGTCACCTGACCAGAAGTCTTGTTCCTCCTGCCACCGAACTTCACTAATTCCCACTATAACTAACTTCAACCTATCCATTTCCCTTTTTAAATTTTCAAACCTACCTGCCCGATTAAGGGATCTGATATTCCACGCTCCAATCCGTAGAACGCCGGTTTTCTCTCTCCTGATAACGACATCCTCTTGAGTAGTCCCTGCCCGAGGATCCGAATGGGGGACTGTTTTACCTCCAGAATATTTTACCCAAGAGGACGCCATCATCATGTAATCTTACAGTAAAGCTGCATGCCCTCGGAAAAATTACGGCTGTAGTTTCCCCTTGCTTTCAGCCGTTCACAGTACCAGCACAGCAAGGCCGTTTTGGTTATTGTTACAAGGCCAGATCAGTCAATCATCCAGACGGTTGCCCTTGCAACTACTGAAAAGGCTGCTGCCCCTCTTCAGGAACCACACGTTTGTCTGGCCTCTCAACAGATATCCCTCCGTTGTGATTGCACCTACGGTACGGCTATCTGTATCGCTGAGGCACGCAAGCCTCCCCACCAACGGCAAGGTACACGGTTCATGGGGGGGGGGGGGGGGACGCAATTTCTGTGCTTATTCGTCAATGTGAGGGAGCGAGGGACGCAGTAAAGAAGGAACAGTGCATCGGAAAGGAGTTAGTCGTATTCCAAAAGAAAATCCTGTCGTCTCCATAAAAACGTTACTCGATTTAGAAGGAGTTGTCATAGGACCCATAGTATTTCATAGCGATGCAATTTCTGTGTTAATTCGTCAATGTGAGGGAGCGAGGTATGCAGTAAAGATGGAATAGTGCTACTTATAGGAGATACTCGTATCCCAAAAGAAAATCCTGTCGTTTCCATAGAAACGATACCCGATATTGAACGAGAAGTCATAGAACCCAAAGTATTTTAGATAGCGACGCAATTTCTGTCAATATACGTTAATGTGACGGAGCGAGGAATGCAGTAAAGAAGGAATGGTGCATCGGATAGGAGATAGTCGTAACCCGAAAGAAAATCCTGTCGTTTCCATAGGAACGTTACTCGATGTAGAAGAAGAGGTCACAGAACCCATAGTATTTCATAGCGACGCAATTTCTGTGTTAATTCGGCAGTGTGAGGGAGCGAGGGACGCAGTACAGAAGGAATAGTGCATCGGAAAGGAGATACTCGTATCCCAAAAGAAAATCCTGTCGATCCCATAGAAACGTTACTCGATATAGAAGGACATGTCATTGAACCCATAGTATCTCATTGCGACGCAATATCTGTATTAATTCGTCAATGTGAGGGAGCGAGGGATGCAATAAGACTGGAATAGTGGCTCGGAAAGCTGTTACTCGTATCCCAAAAAAAATCCTGTCTTTTCCATAGAAACATTACTCGATTTAGAAAGAGAAGTCACAGAAACCATAGTATTTCATAGCGACGCAATTTCTGTGTTAAATCTTCAATGTGAGGGAGCGAGGGATGCAGTAAAGAAGGGATAGAGCATCAGAAAGGAGATACTCGTATCCCAAAAGAAAATCATGTCGTATCCATAGAAACGTTACTTGATTTAGAAGGAAGTGTCATAGAACCCTTAGTATTTGTTAGGGACGCAATTTCTGTGTTAATTCGTCAATGTGAGGGTGCGAGGGATGCAGTAAAGAAGGAATAGTCCATCGAAAAGGAGATACTCACATACCAAAAGAAAAACCTGCCGTTTCCATATTAACGTTACTCGATTTATAAGGAGAAAACACAGAACCCATAGTATTTCACGGCGACGCAATTTTATTGTGAATTCGTCAATCTGAGGGAGCGAGGGTTGCAGGAAAGAAGGAATAGTGCATCGGAAAGGAGATACTCGTATCACAAAAGAAAATCCTGTCATTTCAATAGAATCGTTACACGATTTAGAAGGAGAAGTTATAGAACCCATAGTATTTCATAGCGACACAATTTCTGTTCTAATTTCTCAATGTGATGGAGCGAGGGATGCAGTAAAGAAGGAATAGTGCATCGGAAAAGAGATACTCGTATCCCAAAAGAAAATCCTGTCGTTTCCGTAGAAAGGTAACTCGATTTAGAAGGAGAAGTCATAGAACCCATAGTATTTCATAGCGACGCCATTTAAGTGTTAATTCGTCAATGTGAGGGAGCAAGGGATGCAGTAAAGAAGGCATAGTGCATCGGAACGGATATACTCGTATCCCAAACGAAAATCCTGTCGTTTCAATAGAAACATTACCCGATATAGAAGGAGAAGTCATAGAACACATAGTATTCCATAGCGCCGCAATTTCTGTGTTAATTCGTCAATGTGAGGGAGCCAGGGATGCAGTAAAGAAGGAATAGTGCATCGGAACAGAGATACTCGTATCCCAAAAGAAAATCCTGTCGATTCCGTAGAACCGTTACTCGATTTAGAAGGAGAAATCATAGAGCCCATAGTATTTCATAGAAGTTATAGAACCCATAGTATTTCATAGCGACACATTTTGTGTGCTAATTTCTCAATGTGTGGGAGCGAGGGATGCAGTAAAGAAGGAATAGTGCATCGGAAAAGAGATACTCGTATCCCAAGAAAAAATCCGTTTGTTGCCATAGAAACGTTACTCGATATAGTCGGTCAAGTCATAGAACACATAGTATTCCATAGCGTCGCAATTTCTGTGTTAATTCGTCAATGTGAGGGAGCGAGGGATGCAGTAAAGAAGGAATAGTGCATCGGAAAGGAGATACTCGTATCTCAAAAGAAAATCCTTTCGTTTCCGTAGAAAAGTAACTCGATTCAGTAGGAGAAGTCAAGGAACCCCTTAGTATTTCATAGCGACGCCATTTCAGTGTTAATTCGTCTATATGAGGGAGCAAGGGATGCAGTAAAGAAGGAATAGTGCATCGGAAATTAGATACTCATATACCAAAAGAAAATCCTTTCGTTTCAATAGAAACGTTACTCGATTTAGAAGGAGAAATCATAGAACCCATAGAATTCCATAGGGACGCAATATCTGTGTTAATTCGTCATTGTGAGGGAGCGAGGGATGCAATAAAGAAGGCATAGTGCATCGGAACGGATATACTCGTATGCCAAACGAAAATCCTGTCGTTTCAATAGAAACGTTACTCCATATTGAGGGAGAAGTCATAGAACACATAGTATTCCATAGCGTCGCAATTTCTGTGTTAATTCGTCAATGTGAGGGAGCGAGGGATTCAGTAAAGAAGGCATAGTGCATCGGAAAGGATATACTTGTACCCGAAACGAAAATCCTGTCGATTCAATCGAAACGTTACTCGATATAGAAGGAGAAGTCATAGAGCACATAGTATTCCATAGCGTCGCAATTTCTGTGTTAATTCGTCAATGTGAGGGAGCCAGGGATACAGTAAAGAAGGAATAGTGCATCGGAACAGAGATACTCGCATCCGAAAAGAAAATCCTGTCGTTCCGTAGAACCGTTACTCGATTTAGAAGGAGAACTCATAGAGTCCATAGTATTTCATAGAAGTTATAGAACCCATAGTATTTCATAGCGACACATTTTGTGTGCTAATATCTCAATGTGTGGGAGCGAGGGATGCAGTAAAGAAGGAATAGTTCATCGGAAAAGAGATACTCGTATCCCAAGAAAAAATCCGTTTGATTCCATAGAAACGTTACTCGATATAGTAGGTCAAGTCATAGAACACATAGTATTCCATAGCGTCGCAATTTCTGTGTTAATTCGTCAATGTGAGGGAGCGAGGGATGCAGTAAAGAAGGAATAGTGCATCGGAAAGGAGATACTCGTATCTCAAAAGAAAATCCTGTCGTTTCCGTAGAAACGTAACTCGATTTAGTAGGAGAAGTCAAGGATCCCCTTAGTATTTCATAGCGACGCCATTTCAGTGTTAATTCGTCTATGTGAGGGAGCAAGGGATGCACTAAAGAAGGAATAGTGCATCGGAAAGGAGATACTCATATACCAAAAGAAAATCCTTTCGTTTCAATAGAAACGTTACTCGATTTAGAAGGAGAAGTCACAGAACCCATAGAATTCCATAGCGACGCAATATATGTGTTAATTCGTCAATGTGAGCTAGCGAGGGATGCAGTAAAGAAGGCATAGTGCATCGGAAAGGAGATACTCGTTTCCCAATAGAAAATCCTGACGTTTCCATAGAAACGTTACTCGATTTAGAAGGAGCAGTCATAGAACTCATAGTATCTCATAGCGACGCAATTTCTGTGTTAATTCGTCAATGTGAGGGAGTGAGAGATGCAGTAAAGAAGGAATAGTGCATCGGAAAGGAGTTAGTCGTATCCCAAAAGAAAATCCTGTCGTTTCGATAGAAACAATTCTCGACGTAGAAGGAGATGTCACAGAACCGATAGTATTTCATAGCGATGCAATTTCTGTGTACATTCGTCAGTGTGAGGGGGCGAGGGATGCAATTAAGAAGGAAATGTGAATCGGAAAGGAGATACTCGTATACCATAAGAAAATCCTGTCGTTTCCATAGAAACGTTACTCGATTTAGAAGGAGAAGTCATAGAACCCATAGTATTTCATAGGGACGCAATTTTATTGTGAAGTCGTCAATCTGAGGGAGCGAGGGTTGCAGGAAAGAAGGAATAGTGCATCGGAAAGGAGATACACGTATCTCAAAAGAAAATCCTGTCGTTTCCGTAGAAACGTAACTCGATTTAGTAGGAGAAGTCAAGGATCCCCTTAGTATTTCATAGCGACGCCATTTCAGTGTTAATTCGTCTATGTGAGGGAGCAAGGGATGCACTAAAGAAGGAATAATGCATCGGAAAGGAGATACTCATATACCAAAAGAAAATCCTTTCGTTTTAATAGAAACGTTACTCGATTTAGAAGGAGAAGTCACAGAACAGATAGTATTCCATAGCGTCGCAATGTCTGTGTTAATTCGTCAATGTGTGGGAACGAGGGATGCAGTAAAGAAGGAATAGTGCATCAGAAAGGAGATACTCGTATCCCAAAGAAAATCCTGTCGTTTCCGTAGAAACGTAACTCGATTTAGAACGAGAAGGCTTGGAACACATAGTATTTCATAGCAATGCCATTTCTGTGTTATTTCGTCAATGTGAGGGAGCGAGGGATGCAGTAAAGAAGGAATAGTGCATCGGAAAGCAGATACTCGTATCCCAAAAGAAAATCCTGTCGTTTCCAAAGAAACGTTACTCGATTTAGAAGGAGAAGTCATAGAAGGAATAGTATTTCATAGCGACGCAAATTATGAGTTAATTCGTCAATGTGACGGAGCCTGGGATGCAGTAAAGAAGGAATAGGGCATGGGAAAGAGATAGTCGTATCCCAAAAGAAAATTCTGTCGTTTCCGTAGAAACGTAACTCGATTTAGAACGAGAAGACTTGGAACACATAGTATTTCATAGCGAAGCCATTTCTGTGTTATTTCGTCAATGTGAGGGAGCGAGGGATGCAGTAAAGAAGGTATAGTGCATCGGAAAGGAGATACTCGAATACCAAAAGAAAATGCTCTCGTTTCCATAGAAACGTTACTCGATTTAGAAAGAGATGTCATAGAACACATTGGATATCATAGCGACGCAATTTCTGTGCTTATGCGTCAATGTGAGGGAATGAGGGATGCAGTAAAGTAGGAATAGTGCATCTGAAAGGAGATACTCGTATCCCAAAAATATATCCTGTCGTTTGCATAGAAACGTCGCTCGATTTAGAAGGAGAAGTCTTAGAACCCATAGTATTTCATAGCGACGCCAATTCTGTGTTAATTCGTCAATGTGAGGGAGCGAGGGATGCAGAAAAGAAGGAATTGTGCATTGCAGAGGAGATACTCGTATCCCATAAGAAAATCCTGTCGTTTCCATAGAAACGTTACTCGATTTAGAAGGAGAAGTCGTAGAACACATAGTATTCCATAGAGCCGCAAATCTGTGTTAATTGGTCAATGTGAGGGAGCCAGGGATGCAGAGAAGAAGGAATAGTGCATCGGAAAGGAGATACTCGTATCCCAAAAGAAAATCCTGTCGTTTCCATAGAAACGTTACTCGATTTAGAAGGAGAAGTCATGGAACCCATACTATTTCATAGCGACGCAATTTCTGTGTTAATTCGTCAATGTGAGGGAGCGAGGGATGCAGTAAAGAAGGAATACTGCATCGGAAAAGAGATACTCGTATTGTAAAAGAAAATCCTGTTGTTTCCATAGAAACGTTACCCGATTAGGAAGGAGAAGTCATAGAACACATAGTGTTTCATAGCGACGCAATTTCTGTGTTAATTCGTCAATGTGAGGGTGCAAGGGAAGCAGTAAAGAAGGAATGGTGCTTCGGAACGGAGATACTCGTATACCAAAAGAAAATCCTGTCGTATCCATATAAACGTTACTCGATTTAGAGGGCGAAGTCATAGAACTCATAGTATTTCATAGCGACGCAATTTCTGTGTTAATTCGTCAATGTGAGGGAGCGCGGGATGCAGTAAAGATGGAATAGTGCATCGGAACGGAGATAGTCGTATCCCAAAAGAAAATCCTGTAGTTTCCATTGAAAAAATACTCGATTTAGAATGAGAAGTCTTAGAACCCACAGTATTTCATAGCAACGCAATTTCTGTGGTTATTCGTCAATGTGAGGGAACGAGGGATGCAGTAAAGAAGGAATAGTGCATGGGAAAGGAGATACCCGCATGCCAAAGAAACTCCTGTCGTTTCCATAGAAACGTTACTCGTTTTAGGAGGGCAAGTCATAGAACCCATAGTATTTCATAGCGACCCAATTTCTGTGTTGATTCGTCAATGTGAGGGAGCAAGGGAAGCAGTAAAGAAGGAATAATGCTTCGCAAAAGGAGATACTCGTATCCCAAAGTAAATTCCTATCGTTTCCATAGAAACGTTACCCGATTTAGAAGGAGAAGTCATAGAACCCGTAGTATTTCATGGCGACGCAATTTCCGTGTAATTCGTCAATGTGAGGGAGCGAAGGATGCAGTAAAGAAGGAATAGTGCATCGGAATAGAGATACTCGTATCCCAAAAGAAAATCCTTTCGTTTCCATAGAAACGTTACTCGATTTAGAAGAAGAAGTTATAGAACCCATAGTGTATCACTGTGGCGCAAATTCTGTGTTAATGCGCCAAAGTGAAGGAGCGAGGGATGCAGTAAACAAGGAATAGTGCCTCGGAAAGGAGATACCCGTATCCCAAACGTAAATCCTGTTGTTTCCACAGAAACGTAAGTCGATTTAGAAGGAGATGTCATAGAACCAATAGTATTAAATAGCGACGTAATTTCTGCGTTAATTTGTCAATGTGAGGGTGCGAGGGATGCAGTTAAGAGGGAATAGTGCATCGGAAAGGAGATACTCGCATCCTAAAAGAAAATAATGACGTTTCCATAGAATCGTTACTCGATTTAGAAGGAGAAGTCATAGAACCCATAGTATTTCATAGCGACGCCATTTCTGTGTTAATTCATTAATGTGAGGTAGCTAGGGACGCAGTAAAGAAGGAATAGTGAATAGAAAAGAAGATATTCGTACACCAAAAGAAAATCCTGTCGTTTATATAGAAAGGTATCCGATTTAGAAGGAGAAGTCGTAGAACCAATAGTATTTCATAGCGGCGCAATTTTATTGTGAACTCGTCAATCTGAGGGAGCGAGGGATGCAGTAAAGGAGGAATAGGGCATTGGAAAAGAGATACTCGTATCCCAAAAGAAAATCCGGTTGTTTCCATAGAAACGTTACTCGATATAGAAGAAGAAGTCATAGAACACATAGCATTCCATAGCGTCGCAACTTCTGTGTCAATTCGTCAATGTGAGGGAGCCAGGGATGCAGTAAAGAAGGAATAGTGCATCGGAAAGGAGATACTCGTATCCCAAAAAAAATCCTGTCGTTTCCGTAGAAACGTAACTCGATTTAGAAGGAGAAGCCATAGAACCCATAGTATTTCATAGCGACGCCATTTCAGTGTTAATTCGTCAATGTGAGGGAGCAAGGGATGCAGTAAAGAAGGAATAGTGCATCGGAAAGGAGATACTCGTATAACAAAAGAAAATCCTGTCGTTTCAATAGAAACGTTACTCGATACAGAAGGAGAAGTCATAGAACACATAGTAATCCATAGCGCCGCAATTTCTGTGTTAATTCGTCAATGTGAGGGAGCGAGGGATGCAGTAAAGAAGGAATAGTGCATCGGAAATGAGATACTCGTATTTAAAAAGAAAATCCTTTCGTTTCCATAGAAACGTGACTCGATTTAGAAGAAGAAGTTATAGAACCCGTAGTATATCACTGTGACGCAAATTCTGTGTTAATTCGCCAATGTGAAGGAGCGAGGGATGCAGTAAAGAAGGAATAGTGCATCGGAAAGGAGATACCCGTATCCCAAAGATAATCTTGTTGTTTCCACAGAACCCTAAGTCGATTTAGAAGGAGATGTCATAGAACCAATAGTATTACATTGCGACGCAATTTCTGCGTTAATTTGTCAATGTGAGGGGGCGAGGGATGCAGTAAAGAAGGAATAGTGCATCGGAAATGAGATACTCGTATTCCAAAAGAAAATCCTTACGTTTCCATAGAAACGTTACTCGATTTAGAAGGAGAAGTTATAGAAGCCATAGTATTTCATAGCGACGCAATTTATGAGATAATTCGTCAATGTGAGGGAGCCGGGGATGCAGTAAAGAAGGAATAGGGCATGGGAAAGGAGATAGTCGTATCCCAAAAGAAAATCCTGTCGTTTCCATAGAAACGTTACTCGATTTAGAAGGAGAAGTCATAGAACCCATAGTATTTCATACCGACGCCATTTATGTGTTATTTCGTCAATGGAGGTAGCGAGGGAAGCAGAAAAACAGAAATAATAGTTCGGAATGGATATACTCATATCCCAAAAGAAAATCCTGTCGTTTCCATAGAAACGTTACTCGATTTAGAAGGAGAAGTCATGGAACACATAGTATTTCATAGCGACGCAATTTCTGTGTTAATTCGTCAATGTGAGGGAGCGTGTGATGCAGTAAAGAGGGAATAGTGCATCGGAAAGGAGATGTTCGTATCCCAAAAGAAAATCCTGTCGTTTCCATTGAAACGTTACTCGATATAGAAGGAGAAGTCGTAGAACACATTGTATTTCATAGCGATGCAATTTCTATGTTAATTCGTCAAAGTGAGGGAGTGAGGGACGCTGTAAAGAAGGAATAGTGCATCGGAAAGGAGATACTCGTATACCAAAAGAAAATTCCCGTTTCCATAGAAACGTTACTCGATTTAGAAGGAGACGTCATAGGACCCATAGGATATCACAGCGACGCAATTTCTGTGCTTGTTCGTCAATGTGAGGGAACGAGCGATGCAGTAAAGTAGGAGTAGTGCATCGGAAAGGAGATACTCGTATCCCAAAAATATATCCTGTCGTTTGTATAGAAACGTCACTCGATTTAGAAGGAGACGTCATAGAACCCATAGTATTTTATAGCGACGCAAATTCTGTGTTAATTCGTCAATGTGAGGGATCGAGGGATGCAGTAAAGAAGGAATAGCGCATCGGAAAGGAGATAGTCAAATCGCAAAAGAACATCCTGTCGTTTCCATAGAAACTTTACTCGATTTAGGAGGAGAAGTCATTGAACCCATAGTATTTCATAGCGACGCAATTACAGTGTTAATTCGTCAATGTGAGGGAGCGTGGGATGCAGTAAAGAAGGAATAGTGCATCGGAAATGAGATATTCGTATTTAAAAAGAAAATCCTTTCGTTTCCATAGAAACGTGACTCGATTTAGAAGAAGAAGTTATAGAACCCGTAGTATATCACTGTGACGCAAATTCTGTGTTAATTCGCCAATGTGAAGGAGCGAGGGATGCAGTAAAGAAGGAATAGTGCATCGGAAAGGAGATACCCGTATCCCAAAGATAATCTTGTTGTTTCCACAGAAACGTAAGTCGATTTAGAAGGAGATGTCATAGAACCAATAGTATTACATTGCGACGCAATTTCTGCGTTCATTTGTCAATGTGAGGAGTTAGGGATGCAGTAAAGAAGGAATAGTGCATCGGAAATGAGATACTCGTATTTAAAAAGAAAATCCTTTCGTTTCCATAGAAACGTAACTCGATTTAGAAGGAGAAGTCATAGAACCAATTGTATTTCATAGCGACGCAAATTCTGTTCGTATTCGTCAATGTGAGGGAACTAGGGATGCAGTATAGTAGGAATAGTGCATCGGAAAGGAGTTACTCGTATCCCAAAAGAAAATCGTGTCGTTTCCGTAGTTGCGTTACTCGATTTAGAGGGAGAAGTCATAGAACCCATAGTACTTCATAGCGACGCAATTTCTGTGTTAATTCGTCAATCTGAGTGAGCGAGGGATGCAGTAAGAAAGAAATAGTGCATCGGAAAGGAGATACTCGTATCGTAAATGAAAATCCTGTCGTTTCCATAGAAACGTTACTCGTATTAGGAGGACAAGTCATAGAACCCATAGTATTACATAGCGACGCAATTTCATTGTTAATTCGTCAATGTGAGTTAGCGAGCGATGCAGTAAAGAAGGAACAGTGCATCGGAAAGGAGATACTCGTATCCCAAAAAAAACTTGTCGTTTTATAGTAACGTTTCTCGATTTAGAAGGAGAAATCATGGAACCCATAGTATATCATAGCGACGCAATTTCTGTGTTAATTCGTCAATGTGAGGGAGCGAGGGATGCAATTAAGTAGGAATAGTGCATCGGAAAGGAGATACTCGTATTCCAAAAGAAAATCCTTAAGTTTCCATAGAAACGTTACTCGATTTAGAAGGAGAATTTATAGAAGCCATAGTATTTCATAGCGACGCAATTTATGAGATAATTCGTCAATGTGAGGGAGCCGGGGAAGCAGTAAAGAAGGAATAGGGCATGGGAAAGGAGATAGTCGTATCCCAAAAGAAAATCCTGTCGTTTCCATAGCAACGTTACTCGATTTAGAAGAAGAAGCCATAGAACCCATAATATTTCATAGCGGCGCAATTTCTGTGTTAATTCGTCAATGTGAGGGAGCCAGGGATGCAGTGAAGAAGGAATAGTGCATCGGAATGGAGATACTCGTATCCCAAAAGAAAATCCTGTCTTTTCCATAGAAATGTTACTCGATTTAGAAGGAGAAGTCATGGAACCCAAAGTAAATCATAGTGACGTAATTTCTTTGTTAATTCGTCAATGTGAGGGAGCGAGGGATGCAGTATAGTAGGAATAGTGCATCGGAAAGGAGATACTCGTATACCAAAAGAATATCCTGTCGTATCCATAGAAACGTTACTCGATTTAGAAGGAGAAGTCATAGAACCCATAGTATTTCATACCGACGCCATTTCTGTGTTATTTCGTCAGTGGAGGTAGCGAGGGAAGCAGAATAACAGAAATAATAGTTCGGATTGGATATACTCATATCCCAAAAGAAAATCCTGACGTTACCATAGAAACGTTACTCGATTTAGAAGGAGAAGTCATAGGACACATAGTATTTCATAACGACGCAATTTCTGTGTTAATTCGTCAATGTGAGGGATCGAGAGATGCAGTAAAGAAATGATAGTGCATCGGAAAGGAGATACTCGTACCCCAAAAGAAAATCCAGTCGTTTCCATGGAAACGTTACTCGATTTAGAAAGAGAAGTCATAGAACCCAAAGTAATTCATAGCGACGCAATTTATGCGTTAATTCCTCAATGTGAGGGAGCGAGGGATGATGTAAAGAAGGAATAGTGCATCGGAAAGGAGATAGTTGTATCCCGAAACGAAATCCTGTCGTTTCCATAGAAACGTTACTCGATTTAGAAGGAGAAGAGATAGAACCCATAGTAATTCATGGCGACGCAATTTCTGTGCTTATTCGTCAATCTGAGGGAGCGAGGGATGCAGTAAACAACTAATAGTGCATCGGAAAGGAGGTACTCGTATCATAAAAGAAAATCCAGTCGTTTCCATAGAAACGTTACTCGATTTATAAGGAGAAGTCATGGAACGCATAGTATTTCATAGCGACGCAATTTCTGTGTTAATTCGTCAATGTGAGGGAGCGTGTGATGCAGTAAAGAGGGAATAGTGCATCGGAAAGGAGATGTTCGTATCCCAAAAGAAAATCCTGTCGTTTCCATTGAAACGTTACTCGATATAGAAGGAGAAGTCGTAGAACACATTGTATTTCATAGCGATGCAATTTCTATGTTAATTCGCCAAAGTGAGGGAGTGAGGGACGCTGTAAAGAAGGAATAGTGCATCGGAAAGGAGATACTCGTATACCAAAAGAAAATTCTCGTTTCCATAGAAACGTTACTCGATTTAGAAGGAGACGTCATAGAACCCATAGCATATCACAGCGACGCAATTTCTGTGCTTATTCGTCAATGTGAGGGAACGAGGGATGCAGTAAAGTAGGAATAGTGCATCGGAAAGGAGATACTCGTATCCCAAAAATATATCCTGTCGTTTGTATAGAAACGTCACTCGATTTAGAAGGAGAAGTCATAGAACCCATAGTATTTCATAGCGACGCAAATTCTGTGTTAATTCGTCAATGTGAGGGATCGAGGGATGCAGTAAAGAAGGAATAGCGCATCGGAAAGGAGATAGTCAAATCACAAAAGAACATCCTGTCGTTTCCATAGAAACTTTACTCGATTTAGAAGGAGAAGTCATTGAACCCATAGTATTTCATAGCGACGCAATTACAGTGTTAATTCTTCAGTGTGAGGTAGCGAGGGATGCAGAAAAAAGGAATAGTGCATCGGAAAGGAGATACTCGTATCCCAAAAGAAAATCGTGTCGTTTCCGTAGTTACGTTACTCGATTTAGAGGGAGAAGTCATAGAACCCATAGTACTTCATAGCGACACAATTTCTGTGTTAATTCGTTAATCTGAGTGAGCGAGGGATGCAGTAAGAAAGGAATAGTGCATCGGAAAGGAGATACTCGTATCGTAAATGAAAATCCTGTCGTTTCCATAGAAACGTTGCTCGTATTAGGAAGACAAGTCATAGAACCCATAGTATTTCATAGCGACGCAATTTCATTGTTAATTCGTCAATGTGAGTTAGCGAGCTATGCAGTAAAGAAGGAACAGTGCATCGGAAAGGAGATACTCGTATCCCAAAAAAAACTTGTTGTTTCCATAGTAACGTTTCTCGATTTAAAAGGAGAAATCATAGAACCCATAGTATATCATAGCGAAGGAATTTCTGTGTTAATTCGTCAATGTGAGGGAGCGAGGGATGCAATTAAGTAGGAATAGTGCATCGGAAAGGAGATACTCGTATTCCAAAAGAAAATCCTTACGTTTCCATAGAAACGTTACTCGATTTAGAAGGAGAAGTTCTAGAAGCCATAGTATTTCATAGCGACGCAATTTATGAGATAATTCGTCAATGTGAGGGAGCCGGAGATGCAGTAAAGAAGGAATAGGGCATGGGAAAGGAGATAGTCGTATCCCAAAAGAAAATCCTGTGGTTTCCATAGCAACGTTACTCGATTTAGAAGAAGAAGTCATAGAACCGATAATATTTCATAGCGGCGCAATTTCTGTGTTAATTCGTCAATGTGAGGGAGCAAGGGATGCAGTGAAGAAGGAATAGTGCATCGGAATGGAGATACTCGTATCCCAAAAGAAAATCCTGTCTTTTCCATAGAAACGTTACTCGATTTAGAAGGAGAAGTCATGGAACCCAAAGTAAATCATAGCGACGCAATTTCTTTGTTAATTCGTCAATGTGAGGGAGCGAGGGATGCAGTATAGTAGGAATAGTGCATCGGAAAGGAGATACTCGTATACCAAAAGAATATCCTGTCGTTTCCATAGAAACGTTACTCGATTTAGAAGGAGAAGTCATAGAACCCATAGTATTTCATACCGACGCCATTTCTGTGTTATTTCGTCAATGGAGGTAGCGAGGGAAGCAGAAAAACAGAAATAATAGTTCGGAATGGATATACTCATATCCCAAAAGAAAATCCTGACGTTACCATAGAAACGTTACTCGATTTAGAAGGAGAAGTCATAGGACACATAGTATTTCATAGCGACGCAATTTCTGTGTTAATTCGTCAATGTGAGGGATCGAGAGATGCAGTAAGGAAGTGATAGTGCATCGGAAAGGAGATACTCGTATCCCAAAAGAAAATCCAGTCGTTTCCATGGAAACGTTACTCGATTTAGAAAGAGAAGTCATAGAACCCAAAGTAATTCATAGCGACGCAATTTATGCGTTAATTCCTCAATGTGAGGGAGCGAGGGATGATGTAAAGAAGGAATAGTGCATCGGAAAGGAGATAGTTGTGTCCCGAAACGAAATCCTGTCGTTTCCATAGAAACGTTACTCGATTTAGAAGGAGAAGAGATAGAACCCATAGTAATTCATGGCGACGCAATTTCTGTGCTTATTCGTCAATCTGAGGGAGCGAGGGATGCAGTAAACAACTAATAGTGCATCGGAAAGGAGCTACTCGTATCATAAAAGAAAATCCAGTCGTTTCCATAGAAACGTTACTCGATTTATAAGGAGAAGTCATGGAACACATAGTATTTCATAGCGACGCAATTTCTGTGTTAATTCGTCAATGTGAGGGAGCGTGTGATGCAGTAAAGAGGGAATAGTGCATCGGAAAGGAGATGTTCGTATCCCAAAAGAAAATCCTGTCGTTTCCATTGAAACGTTACTCGATATAGAAGGAGAAGTCGTAGAACACATTGTATTTCATAGCGATGCAATTTCTATGTTAATTCGCCAAAGTGAGGGAGTGAGGGACGCTGTAAAGAAGGAATAGTGCATCGGAAAGGAGATACTCGTATACCAAAAGAAAATTCTCGTTTCCATAGAAACGTTACTCGATTTAGAAGGAGACGTCATAGAACCCATAGCATATCACAGCGACGCAATTTCTGTGCTTATTCGTCAATGTGAGGGAACGAGGGATGCAGTAAAGTAGGAATAGTGCATCGGAAACTAGATACTCGTATCCCAAAAATATATCCTGTCGTTTGTATAGAAACGTCACTCGATTTAGAAGGAGAAGTCATAGAACCCATAGTATTTCATAGCGACGCAAATTCTGTGTTAATTCGTCAATGTGAGGGATCGAGGGATGCAGTAAAGAAGGAATAGCGCATCGGAAAGGAGATAGTCAAATCACAAAAGAACATCCTGTCGTTTCCATAGAAACTTTACTCGATTTAGAAGGAGAAGTCATTGAACCCATAGTATTTCATAGCGACGCAATTACAGTGTTAATTCTTCAGTGTGAGGTAGCGAGGGATGCAGAAAAAAGGAATAGTGCATCGGAAAGGAGATACTCGTATCCCAAAAGAAAATCGTGTCGTTTCCGTAGTTACGTTACTCGATTTAGAGGGAGAAGTCATAGAACCCATAGTACCTCATAGCGACACAATTTCTGTGTTAATTCGTTAATCTGAGTGAGCGAGGGATGCAGTAAGAAAGGAATAGTGCATCGGAAAGGAGATACTCGTATCGTAAATGAAAATCCTGTCGTTTCCATAGAAACGTTGCTCGTATTAGGAAGACAAGTCATAGAACCCATAGTATTTCATAGCGACGCAATTTCATTGTTAATTCGTCAATGTGAGTTAGCGAGCGATGCAGTAAAGAAGGAACAGTGCATCGGAAAGGAGATACTCGTATCCCAAAAAAAACTTGTCGTTTCCATAGTAACGTTTCTCGATTTAAAAGGAGAAATCATAGAACCCATAGTATATCATAGCGAAGGAATTTCTGTGTTAATTCGTCAATGTGAGGGAGCGAGGGATGCAATTAAGTAGGAATAGTGCATCGGAAAGGAGATACTCGTATTCCAAAAGAAAATCCTTACGTTTCCATAGAAACGTTACTCGATTTAGAAGGAGAAGTTCTAGAAGCCATAGTATTTCATAGCGACGCAATTTATGAGATAATTCGTCAATGTGAGGGAGCCGGAGATGCAGTAAAGAAGGAATAGGGCATGGGAAAGGAGATAGTCGTATCCCAAAAGAAAATCCTGTGGTTTCCATAGCAACGTTACTCGATTTAGAAGAAGAAGTCATAGAACCCATAATATTTCATAGCGGCGCAATTTCTGTGTTAATTCGTCAATGTGAGGGAGCAAGGGATGCAGTGAAGAAGGAATAGTGCATCGGAATGGAGATACTCGTATCCCAAAAGAAAATCCTGTCTTTTCCATAGAAACGTTACTCGATTTAGAAGGAGAAGTCATGGAACCCAAAGTAAATCATAGCGACGCAATTTCTTTGTTAATTCGTCAATGTGAGGGAGCGAGGGATGCAGTATAGTAGGAATAGTGCATCGGAAAGGAGATACTCGTATACCAAAAGAATATCCTGTCGTTTCCATAGAAACGTTACTCGATTTAGAAGGAGAAGTCATAGAACCCATAGTATTTCATACCGACGCCATTTCTGTGTTATTTCGTCAATGGAGGTAGCGAGGGAAGCAGAAAAACAGAAATAATAGTTCGGAATGGATATACTCATATCCCAAAAGAAAATCCTGACGTTACCATAGAAACGTTACTCGATTTAGAAGGAGAAGTCATAGGACACATAGTATTTCATAGCGACGCAATTTCTGTGTTAATTCGTCAATGTGAGGGATCGAGAGAAGCAGTAAGGAAGTGATAGTGCATCGGAAAGGAGATACTCGTATCCCAAAAGAAAATCCAGTCGTTTCCATGGAAACGTTACTCGATTTAGAAAGAGAAGTCATAGAACCCAAAGTAATTCATAGCGACGCAATTTATGCGTTAATTCCTCAATGTGAGGGAGCGAGGGATGAAGTAAAGAAGGAATAGTGTATCGGAAAGGAGATAGTTGTATCCCGAAACGAAATCCTGTCGTTTCCATAGAAACGTTACTCGATTTAGAAGGAGAAGAGATAGAACCCATAGTAATTCATGGCGACGCAATTTCTGTGCTTATTCGTCAATCTGAGGGAGCGAGGGATGCAATAAACAACTAATAGTGCATCGGAAAGGAGGTACTCGTATACCAAAAGAAAATCCTGTCGTTTCCATAGAATCGTTACTCGATTTAGAAGGAGAAGTCGTAGAACACATTGTATTTCATAGCGATGCAATTTCTATGTTAATTCGTCAAAGCGAGGGAGTGAGGGACGCTGTAAAGAAGGAATAGTGCATCGGAAAGGAGATACTCGTATACCAAAAGAAAATTCTCGTTTCCATAGAAACGTTACTCGATTTAGAAGGAGAAGTCATAGAACCCATGGTATTTCATAGCGGCGCAATTTCTGTGTAATTCGTCAATGTGAGGGAGCCAGGGATGCAGTGAAGAAGGAATAGTGCAACCGAAAGGAGATACTCGTATCCAAAAGAAAATCCTGTCGTTTCCATAGAAACGTTACTCGATTTAGAAGGAGAAGTCATGGAACCCATAGTAAATCATAGCGACGCAATTTCTGTGTTAATTCGTCAATGTGAGGGAGCGAGGGATGCAGTATAGAAGGAATATTGCATCGGAAAGGAAACACTCGTATACCAAAAGAAAATCCAGTCGTTTCGATGGAAACGTTACTCGATTTAGAGGGAGAATTCATAGAACCCAAAAAAATTCATAGCGACGCAATTTCTGCGTTAATTCGTCAATGTGAGGTAGCGAGGGATGCAGTAAAGAAGGAATAGTGCATCGGAAAGGAGATACTCGTATCCCAAAAGAAAATCCTGTCGTTTCCATAGAAACGTTACTCGATTTAGAAGGAGAAGTCATGGAACCCATAGTAAATCATAGCGACGCAATTTCTGTGTTAATTCGTCAATGTGAGGGAGCCAGGGATGCAGTGAAGAAGGAATGGTTAATCGGAAAGGAGATACTCGTATCCCAAAAGGAAATCCAGTCGTTTCCATGGTAACGTTACTCGATTTAGAAGGAGAAGTCATACAACCCAAAGTAATTCATAGCAACGCAATTTATGCGTTAATTCCTCAATGTGAGGGAGCGAGGGATGAAGTAAAGAAGGAATAGTGCATCGCAAAGGAGATAGTTGTATCCCAAAACGAAATCCCGTCGTTTCCATAGAAATGTTACTCGATTTAGAAGGAGAAGATGTGGAACCCATAGTAATTCATGGCGACGCAATTTCTCTGCTTATTCGTCAATTTGAGGGAGCGAGGGATGCAGTAAAGAACTAATAGTGCATCGTAAAGGAGGTAATCGTATCATAAAAGAAAATCCTGTCGTTTCCATAGAAATGTTACTCGATTTAGAAGGAGAAGTCATGAAACACATAGTATTTCATAGCGATGCAATTTCTGTGTTAATTCGTCAATGTGAGGGAGCGTGTGATGCAGTAAAGAGGGAATAGTCCATCGGAAGGAGATACTCGTATCCCAAAAGAAAATCCTGTCGTTTCCATTGAACCGTTACTCGATTTAGAAGGAGAAGTCGTAGAACACATAGTATTTCATAGCGACGCAATCTCTGTGTCAATTCGTCGATGTGAGGGTGCGAGAGATGCAGTAAAGAAGGAATGGTGCATCGGAAAGGATATAGTCGTATCCCAAAAGAAAATCCAGTCGTTTCCATGGAAACGTTACTCGATTTTGGGGGGAACTCATAGAACCCATAAAAATTCATAGCGACGCAATTTCTGCGTTAATTCGTCAATGTGAGGGAGCGAGGGATGAAGTAAAGAAGGAATAGTGCATCGGAAAGGAGATAGTTGTATCTCGAAAAGAAATCCTGTCGTTTCCATAGAATCGTTACTCGATATACAAGGAAAAGTTATAGAACCCATAGTAATTCATGGCGACGCAATTTCTCTGCTTATTCGTCAATCTGAGGGAGCGAGGGACGCAGTAAAGAACTAATAGTGCATCGGAAAGGAGGTACTCGTATCATAAAAGAAAATCCTGTCGTTTCCATAGAAACGTTACTCGATTTAGAAGGAGAAGTCATGGAAAACATAGTATTACATAGCGACGCAATTTCTGTCTTAATTCGTCAATGTGAGGGAGCGAGTGATGCAGTAAAGAGGGAATAGTGCATCGGAAAGGAGATACTCATATCCCAAAAGAAAATCCTGTCTTTTCCATTGAAACGTTACTTGATTTAGAAGGAGAAGTCGTAGAACACATAGTATTTCATAGCGACGTAATTTCTGTGTTAATTCGTCAATGTGGGGGAGCGAGGGATGCAGTAAGGAAGGAATACTGCATCGGAAAGGAGATAATCTTAACCAAAAAGAAAATCCTGTCGTTTTAATAGAAACGATAGTCGATTTAGAAGGAGAAGTCATAGAACCCATAGTATTACATGGCGACGCAATTTCTGTGTTAATTCGTCAATGTGAGGGAGCGAGGGATGCAGTAAAGAAGGCATAGAGCATCGGAAAGGAGATACTCGTATCCCAAACGAAAATCCTGTCGTTTCCATAGAAACGTTACTCGATATAGAAGGAAAAGTCATAAAACACATAATATTCCATAGCGTCGCAATGTATGTGTTAATTCGTCAATGTGAGGGAGCCAGGGATGCAGTAAAGCAGGAATTGCGCATCGGAAAGGAGAATCTCGTATCCCAAAAGAATATCCTGTCGTATCCATAGATACGTTACTCAATTTAGAAGGTGAAGTCATAGAACCCATAGTATTTCATAGCGACGCAATTTCTGTGTTAATTCGTCAGTCTGAGGGACCGAGGGATGCAGTAAAGAAGGAATAGTGCATCGGAAAGGAGATACTCGTATCGTAATAGAAAATCCTGTTGTTTCCATATAAACGTTACTCGATTTAGAAGGAGATGTCTTAGAACCAATGGTATTTAATAGCGACGGAATTTCTGTGTTAATTTAACTATGTGAGGGAGCGAGGAATGCAGTTAGAGGGAATCGTGCATCGGAAAGGAGATACACGTATCCCAAAAGAAAATCCTGTCGTTTCCATAGAAACGTTACTCGATTTAGAAGGAGATGTCATAGAACACATAGTATTTAATAGCGCCGCAATTTCAGTGTTAATTCTTCAATGTGAGGGAGCGAGAGATGCAGTAAAGAAGGTATAGTGCATCGGAAAGGAGATACTCGTATCCCAAAAGAAAATCCAGTCGTATCCATGGAACCGTTACTCGATTTAGAAGGAGAAGTCATTGAACCCCTAAGTAGTTCATAGCGACGCAATTTCTGCGTTAATTCGTCAATGTGAGGGAGCGAGGGATGAAGTAAAGAAGGAATAGTGCATCGGAAAGGAGATAGTTGTATCCCGAAACGAAATCCTGTCGTTTCCATAGAAACGTTACTCGATTTTGAAGGAAAAGTTATAGAACACATAGCAATTCATGGCGACGCAATTTCTGTGCTTATTCGTCAATCTGAGGGAGCGAGGGATGCAGTAAAGAACTAATATTGCATCGGAAATGAGGTACTCGTATCATAAAAGAAAATCCTGTCGTATCCATAGAAACGTTACTCGATTTAGAAGGAGAAGTCATGGAACACATAGTATCTCATAGCGACGCAATTTCTGCGTATATTCGTCAATGTGAGGGAGCGAGAGATGCAGTAAAGACGGAATAGTGCAACGGAAACGAGATACTCGTATACCAAAAGAAAATCCTGTCGTTTCCATAGAAACGTTACTCGATTTAGAAGGAGAAGTCATTGAACCCATAGCATTTCATAGCGACGCAGTTTCTGTGTTATTTCGTCAGTGTGAGGGATCGAGGGATGCAGTAAAGAAGGAATAGTGCATCGGAAAGGAGATACTCGTATCCCATAAGAAAATCCTGTCGTTTCCATAGAAATGTTACTCGATTTAGAAGGAGAAATCATAGTACACATAGTATTCCATAGAATCGCAAATCTGTGTTAAATCGTCAAGGTGAGGGAGCCAGGGATGCAGTAAAGAGGGAATAGTGCATCGGAAGGGAGATACTCGTATCCCAAAAGAAAATCCTGTCGTTTCCATTGAAAAGTTACTCGATTTTGAAGGAGAAGTCGTAGAACACATAGTATTTCATAGCGACGCAATTTCTGTGTTAATTCGTCAATGTGAGGGAGCGAGAGATGCAGTAAAGACGGAATAGTGCAACGGAAAGTAGATACTCGTATACCAAAAGAAAATCCTGTCGTTTCCATAGAAACGTTACTCGATTTAGAAGGAGAAGTCATTGAACCCATAGTATTTCATAGCGACGCAGTTTCTGTGTTATTTCGTCAATGTGAGGGATCGAGGGATGCAGTAAAGAAGGAATAGTGCATCGGAAAGGAGATACTCGTATCCCATAAGAAAATCCTGTCGTTTCCATAGAAACGTCACTCGATTTAGAAGGAGAAGTCATAGTACACATAGTATTCCATAGAATCGCAAATCTGTGTTAAATCGTCAATGTGAGGGAGCCAGGGATGCAGTGAAGAAGTAATAGTGCATAGGAAGGAAGATACTCGTATCCCAAATGAAAATCCTGTCGTTTCCATCGAAACGTTACTCGATTTAGAAGGAGAAGACATGGAACCCATAGTAATTCGTAGCGACCCAATTTCTGTGTAAATTCGTCAATGTGAGGGAGCGAGGGATGCAGTAAAGAAGGAATAGTGCATCGGAAAGGAGATACTCGTATACCAAAAGAAAATCCTGTCGTTTAAATGGAAACGTTACTCGATTTAGAAGGAGAAGTCATAGAACCCAAAGTAATTCATAGCGACGCAATTTCTGCGTTAATTCGTCAATGTGAGGGAGCGAGCGATGAAGTAAAGAAGGAATAGTGCATCGGAAAGGAAATAGTTGTATCCAGAAACGAAATCCTGTCATTTCCATAGAAACGTTACTCGATTTACACGGAAAAGTTATAGAACCCATAGTAATTCATGGCGACGCAATTTCTCAGCTTTTTCGTCAATCTGAGGGAGCGAGGGATGAAGTAAAGAACTAATAGTGCATCGGAAAGGAGGTACTCGTATCATAAAAGAAAATCCTGTCGTTTCCATTGGAACGTTCTCGATTTAGAAGGAGAAGTCATAGAACCCATAGTATTTCGTATTGACGCAATTTCTGTGTTAATTCGTCAATGTGAGGTAGCGAGGGATGCAGTAAAGAAGGAATACTGCATCGGAATGGAGATACTCGTATCCAAAAAGAAAATCCTGTCGTTACCATAGAAACGTTACTCGATTTAGAAGGAGAAGTCATAGAACACATAGTATTTCATAGCGACGCAATTTCAGTGTTAATTCGTCAATGTGAGGGAGCGAGGGACGTAGTAAAGAAGGAATAGTGCATCGGAAAGGAGATACTCGTATACCAAAAGAAAACCCTGTCGTTTCCAAGCAAACGTTACTCGATTTGGAAGGAGAAGTCATAGAACACATAGTATATCATAGCGACGCAATTTCTGTGTTAATTCGTCAATGTGAGGGAGCGAGGGATGCAGTAAAGAAGGAATAGTGCAACGGAAAGGAGATACTCGTATACCATAAGAAAATCCTGTCGTTTCAATAGAAACGTTACTCGATTTAGAAGGGGAAGTCATAGACCACATAGTATTTCATAGCGACGCAATTTCTGTGTTAATTCGTCAATGTGAGGGAGCGAGGGATGCAGTAAAGAAGGAATACTGCATCGGAAAGGAGATAGTCATAACCAAAAAGGAAATCCTTTCGTTTCAATAGAAACGTCACTCGATTTAGAAGGAGAAGTCATAGAACCCATAATATTTCATAGCGACGCAATTTCTGTGTTAAATCGTCAATGTGAGGGAGCGAGGGATGCAGTAAAGAAGGCATAGTGCATCGGAAAGGAGGTACTCGTATCATAAAAGAAAATCCTGTCGTTTCAATAGAAACGTTACTCGATTTAGAAGGGGAGGACATAAACCACATAGTATTTCATAACGACGCAATTTCTGTGTTAATTCGTCAATGTCAGGGAGCGAGGGATGCAGTAAAAAAGGAATACTGCATCGGAAAGGAGATAGTCGTAATCAAAAAGAAAATCCTTTCGTTTCAAAAGAAACGTCACACGATTTAGAAGGAGAAGTCATAGAACCCATAGTATTTCATAGCGTCTCAATTTCTGTACTTATTCTTCAATGTGAGGGAACGAGGGATGCAGTGAAGAAGGAATAGTGCATCGGAAAGGAGATACTCGTATCCCAAAAGAAAATCCTGTCGTTTCCATAGAAACGTTACTTGATATAGAAGGAAAAGTCATAGAACACATAATATTCCATAGCGTCGCAATTTATGTATTAATTCGACAATGTGAGGGAGCCAGGGATGCAGTAAAGATGGCATAGTGCATCGGAAAGGAGATAATCGTATCCCAAAAGAAAATCCTATCGTTTCCGTAGAAACGTAACTCGATTTAGAAGGAGAAGTCATAGAACCCATAGTATTTCATAGCGACGGCATTTCTGTGTTAATTCGTCAATGTGATGGAGCGAGGGTTGCAGTAAAGAAGGAATAGTGCATCGGAATGGAGATACTTGTATACCAAAAGAAAATCCTGCCGTTTCAATAGAAACGTTTCTCGATTTAGAAGGAGAAGTCAGAGAACCCATAATATTTCATAGCGACGCAATTTCTGTGTTAATTCGTCAATGTGGGGGAGCGTGGGATGCAGTAAAGGAGGCATAGTGCAGCGGAAAAGGGATACTCGTATCCCTAACGAAAATCCTGTCGTTTCCATGGAAACGGTACTCGATTTAGAAGGAGAAGTCATAGAACACATAGTATTTCATAGCGACGCAAATTCTGTGTTAATTCGTCAATGTGAGGGATCGAGGGATGCAGTAAAGAAGGAATAGTGCATCGGAAAGGAGAGAGTCGCATCAAAAAAGAACATCCTGTCGTTTCCATAGAAACGTTACTCGATTTAGAAGGAGAAGTAATAGAACCCATAGTATTTCATAGCGACGCCATTTCTGTGTTAATTCGTCAATGTGAGGTAGCGAGGGTTGCAGTAAAGAAGGAATACTGCACCGGAATGGAGATACTCGTATCCCAAAAAAAAAATCCTGTCGCTACCATAGAAACGTCACTCGATTTAGAGGGAGAAGTCATAGAACACATAGTTTTTTATAGCGACGCAATTTCTGTGTTAATTCGTCAATGTGAGGGAGCGAGAGATGCAGTAAAGAAGGAATAGTGTATCGGAAAGGAGTTACTCGTATCCCATAAGAAAATCCAGTCGTTTCCATGGAAACGTAACTCGATTTAGAAGGGGAAGTTATAGAACACATAGTATTTCATAGCGACGCTATTTCTGTGATTATTCGACCATGTGAGGGAACGAGGGATGCAGTAAAGTAGGAATAGTGCATCGGAAAGGAGATACTCGTATCCCAAAAATATGTCCTGTCGATTGCATAGAAAAGTCACTCGATTTAGAAGGAGAAGTCATAGAACACATAGTATTTCATAGCGACGCAAATTCTGTGTTAATTCGTCAATGTGAGGGATCGAGGGATGCAGTAAAGAAGGAATAGTGCATCGGAAAGGAGAGAGTCGCATCAACAAAGAACATCCTGTCGTTTCCATAGAAACATTACTCGATTTAGAAGGAGAAGTCATAGAACCCATAGTATTTCATAGCGACGCCATTTCTCTGTTAATTCGTCAATGAGAGGTAGCGAGGGTTGCAGTAAAGAAGGAATAGTGCACCGGAATGGAGATACTCGTATCCCAAAAAAAAAAAAATCCTGTCGCTACCATAGAAACGTCACTCGATTTAGAGGGAGAAGTCATAGAACACATAGTTTTTTATAGCGACGCAATTTCTGTGTTAATTCGTCAATGTGAGGGAGCGAGAGATGCAGTAAAGAAGGAATAGTGTATCGGAAAGGAGTTACTCGTATCCCAAAAGAAAATCCAGTCGTTTCCATGGAAACGTAACTCGATTTAGAAGGGGAAGTTTTAGAACACATAGTATTTCATAGCGACGCTATTTCTGTGATTATTCGACCATGTGAGGGAACGAGGGATGCAGTAAAGTAGGAATAGTGCATCGGAAAGGAGATACTCGTATCCCAAAAATATGTCCTGTCGTTTGCATAGAAACGTCACTCGATTTAGAAGGAGAAGTCATAGAACACATAGTATTTCATAGCGACGCAAATTCTGTGTTAATTCGTCAATGTGAGGGAGCCAGGGATGCAGTGAAGAAGTAATAGTGCATAGGAAAGGAGATACTCGTATCCCAAAAGAAAATCCTGTTGTTTCCATAGAAACGTTACTCGATTTAGAAGGAGAAGGCATGGAACCCATAGTAATTCGTAGCGTCGCAATTTCTGTGTTAATTCGTCAATGTGAAGGAGCGAGGGATGCAGTAAAGAAGGAATAGTGCATCGGAAAGGAGATTCTCGTATCCCAAAAGAAAATCCAGTCGTGTAAATGGAAACGTTACTCGATTTAGAAGGAGAAGTCATTGAACCCAAAGTAATTCATAGCGACGCAATTTCTGCGTTAATTCGTCAATGTGAGGGGGCGAGCGATGAAGTAAAGAAGGATTAGTGCATCGGAAAGGAGATAGTTGTATCCCGAAACGAAATCCTGTCATTTCCATAGAAACGTTACTCGATTTAGAAGGAGAAGTCATAGAACACATAGTATTTCATAGCGACGCAATTTCTGTGTTAATTCGTCAATGTGAGGGAGCGAGAGATGCAGTAAAGAAGGAATAGTGCACCGGAAAGGAGATACTCCTATCGCAAAAGAAAATCCAGTCGTTTCCATTGAAACGTTACTCGATTTAGATGGAGAAGTCATAGAACCCAAAGTAATTCATAGCGACGCAATTTCTGCGTTAATTCGTCTATGTGAGGGAGCGAGGGATGAAGTAAAGAAGGATTAGTGCATCGGAAAGGAGATAGTTGTATCCCGAAACGAAATCCTGGCGTTTCCATAGAAACGTTACTCGATTTAGAAGGAGAACTTATAGAACCCATAGTAAATCATGGCGACGCAATTTCTCTGCTTATTCGTCAATCTGAGGGAGCGAGGGATGCAGTAAGGAACTAATAGTGCATCGGAAAGGAGGTACTCGTATGATAATAGAAAACCCTGTCGTTTCCAAGGAAACGTTACTCGATTTAGAAGGAGAAGTCGTAGAACCCATAGTATTTCATAGCGACGCTATTTCTGTGTTAATTCGTCAAAGTGAGGGAGCGAGGGACGCAGTATAGAAGGAATAGTGCTTCGGAAAGGAGATACTCGTATACCAAATGAAAACCCTGTCGTTTCCAAGGAAACGTTACTCGATTTAGAAGGAGAAGTCATAGAACACATAGTATATCATAGCGACGCAATTTCTGTGTTAATTCGTCAATGTGAGGGAGCGAGGGATGCAGTAAAGAAGGAATAGTGCAACGGCAAGGAGATACTCGTATACCAAAGGAGAATCCTGTCGTTTCAATAGAAACGTTACTCGATTTAGAAGGGGAAGTCATAGACCAAAGAGTATTTCATAGCGACGCAATTTCTGTGTTAATTCGTCAATGTGAGGGGGCGAGGGATGCAGTAAAGAAGGAATACTGCATCGGAAAGGAGATAGTCGTAACCAAAAAGAAAATCCTTTCGTTTCAAAAGAAACGTCACTCGACTTAGAAGGAGAAGTCATAGAACCCATAGTATTTCATAGCGACTCAATTTCTGTGCTTATTCGTCAATGTGAGGAAACGAGGGATACAGTGAAGTAGGAATAGTGCATCGGAAAGGAGATACTCGTATCCCAAAAGAAAATCCTGTCGTTTCCATAGAAACGTTACTCGATTTAGAAGGAGAAGTCACAGAACTGATAGTAATCCAAAGCGTCGCAATTTCTGTGTTAATTCGTCAATGTGAGGGAGCGGGGGATGCAGTAAAGAAGGAATAGTGCATCGGAAAGGAGATACTCGTATCCCAAAAGAAAATCCTGTCGTTTCCATAGAAAAGTTACTCGATTTAGAAGGAGAAGTCATAGAACCCATAGTATTTCATAGCGACGCTATTTCTGTGTTAATTCGTCAATGTGAGGGAGCGAGGGATGCAATTAAGAAGGAATAGTGCATCGGAAAGGAGATAGAAGTATCCCAAATGAAAATCCTGTCGTTTCCATAGAAACGTTACTCGATTTAGAAGAAGAAGTCATAGAACCCATAGTATTTGATAGCGACGCAATTTCTGTGTAAATTCGTCAATGTGTGGGAGCGAGGGTTGCAGTAATGAAGGAATAGTGCATGGGAAAGGAGATACTCGTATACCAAAGGAAAATCCTGTCGTTTCCATTGAAACATTCCTCGATATAGAAGGTGAAGTCATAGAACCCATAGGATTTCATAGCGACGCAATTTCTGTGCTTATTCGTCAATGTGAGGGAACGAGGGATGCAGTAAAGTAGGAATAGTGCATCAGACAGATGATACTCGTATCCCAAAAATATATCCTGTCGTTTGCATAGAAAGCTCACTCGTTTTCGAAATAGAAGTCATAGAACCCATAGTATTTCATAGCGACGCAAATTCTGTGTTAATTCGTCAATGTGAGGGATCGAGGGTTGCAGTAGAGAAGGAATAGTGCATCGGAAAGGAGATAGTCGTATCACAAAACAACATCCTGTCGTTTCCATAGAAACGTTACTCGATTTAGAAGGAGAAGTCATGGAACCCGTAGTATTTCATAGCGACGCAATGTCTGTGTTAATTCGTCAATGTGAGGGAGCGAGGGATGCAGTAAAGAAGGAATAGTGCATCGGAAAGGACATACTCTTACACCAAAAGAAAATACTGTCGTTTCCATAGAAACGTTACTCGATTTAGAAGGAGAAGTCATAGAACACATAGTATTTCATAGCGACGCAATTTCTGTGTTAATTCGTCAATGTGAGGGAGCGGGAGATGCAGTAAAGAAGAAATAGTGCATCGGAAATTAGATACTCCTATCGCAAAAGAAAATCCAGTCGTTTCCATAGAAACGTTACTCGATTTAGAAGGAGAAGTCATAGAACACATAGTATATCATAGCGACGCAATTTCTGTGTTAATTCGTCAATGTGACTGAGCGAGGGTTGCAGTAATGAAGGAATAGTGCGACGGAAAGGAGATACTCGAATTCCAAACGATAATCCTGACGTTTCAATAGAAACGTCACTCGATTTAGAAGGGGAAGTCATGGACCACATAGTATTTCGTAGCGACGCAATTTCTGTGTTAATTCGTCAATGTGAGGGAGCGAGGGATGCAGTAAAGAAGGCATAGAGCATCGGAAAGGAGATAGTTGTATCCCGAAACGAAATCCTGTCGTTTCCATAGAAACATTAGTAGATTTAGAAGTAGAAGTTATAGAACCCATAGTAATTCATGGCGAAGCAATTCCTCTGCTTATTCGTCAATCTGAGGGAGCGAGGGATGCAGTAAAGAACTAATAGTGCATCGGAAAGGAGGAACTCGTATCATAAATGGAATTCCTGTCGTTTCCATAGAAACGTTACTCGATTTAGAAGGAGAAGTCATGGAACACATAGTATTTCATAGCGACGCAATTTCTGTGTTAATTCGTCAATGTGAGGGAGCGAGTGATGCAGTAAAGAGGGAATAGTGCATCGGAAAGGAGATACTCGTATCCCTAAAGAGAATCCTGTCGTTTCCATTGAAACGTTACTCGATTTAGAAGGAGAAGTCGTAGAACATATAGTATTTCATAGCGACGCAATGTCTGTGTTAATTCGTCAATGTGAGGGTGCGAGGGATGCAGTAAAGAAGGAAGAGTGCATCGGAAAGGAGATACTCGAATACCAAAAGAATATCCTGACGTTGGCATAGAAACGTTACTCCGTTTAGAAGGAGAAGTCATAGAACACACAGTATATCATAGCGACGCAAATTCTGTGTTAATTCGTCAATGTGAGGGTGCGAGGGATGCAGTAATGAAGGAATAGTTCAACGGAAAGGAGATACTCGTATACCAAAAGAAAATCCTGTCGTTTCAATAGAAAAGTCACTCGATTTAGAGGGAGAAGTCATAGAACCCATAGTATTACATAGCGACGCAATTTCTGTGTTAATTCGTCAATGTGAGGGAGCCAGGTATGCAGTAAAGAAGGAATAGTACATCGGAAAGGAAATAGTCGTTTCCCAAAAGAAGATCCTATCGTTTCCGTAGAAACGTTACTCGATTTAGAAGGAGATTTCTTAGAACCAATGGTATTTTATAGCGACGCAACTTCTGTGATAATTTGCCTATGTGAGGGAGCGAGGGATGCAGTTAAGAGGGAATAGTGCATCGAAAAGGAGATTGATGTATCCCAATAGAAAATCCTGACGTTTGCATAGAAACGTTACTCGATTTAGAAGAAGAAGTCATAGAACCCATAGTATTTGATAGCGACGCAATATCTGTGTTAATTCGTCAATGTGAGGGAGCGAGGGATGCAGTAAAGAAGGAATAGTGCATCGGAAAGGAGATACTCGTATACCAAAAGAAAATCCTGTCGTTTCCATAGAAACGAAACTCGATTAAGAAGGAGAAGTCATTGAACCCATGGGATTTTATAGCGACGCAATTTCTGTGCTTATTCGCCAATGTGAGGGAACGAGGGATGCAGTAAGGTAGGAATAGTGCTTCAGAAAGATGATACTCGTATCCCAAAAATATATCCGGTCGTTTGCATAGAAAGGTCACTCGATTTGGAAGGAGAAGTCATAGAACCCATAGTATTTCATAGCGACCCAATTTCTGTGCTAATTCGTCAATGTGAGGGAGCGAGGGATGCAGTAAAGATGGAATAGCGCATCGGAAAGGAGATACTCGTATCGTAAAAAAAAAAACCTGTTGTTTCCATAGAAACGTTACTCGATTTAGAAGGAGATGTCTTAGAACAAATGGTATTTCATAGCGACGCAATTTCTGTGTTAATTTGCCTATGTGAGGGAGCGAGGAATGCAGTTAAGAGGGAATAGCGCATCGGAAAGGAGATACACATATCCCAAACGAAAATCCTGTCGTTTCCATAGAAACGTTACTCGATATAGAAGGAGAAGTCATAGAACCCATAGTATTTCATAGCGTCGCAATTTCTGTGTTAATTCGTCAATCTGAGGGAGCGAGGGATGCAGTAAAGAAGGAATAGTGCATCGGAAAGGAGATACTCGTATCGTAAAAGTAAATCCTGTTGTTTCGATAGAAACGTTACTCGATGTGGAAGGAGATGTCTTAGAACCAATGGTATTTCATAGCGACGCAATTTCTGTGTTAATTTGCCTAAATGAGGGAGCGAGGGATGCAGTTAAGAGGGAATGGCGCATCGGAAAGGAGATACACGTATCCCAATAGAAAATCCTGACTTTTCCATAGAAACGTTACTCGATTTAGAAGGAGAAGTCATAGAACCCATAGTATTTCATAGCGACGCAATTTCTGTGTTAATTCGTCAATGTGAGGGAGCGAGGGATGCAGTAAAGAAGGAATAGTGCGTCGGAAAGGAGATAGTCGTATCCCAAAAGAAAATCCTGTCGTTTCCATAGGTACATTACTCGATTTAGAAGGAGAAGTCACAAAACAGATAGTATTCCATAGCGTCGCAATTTCTGTGTTAATTCGTCAATGTGAGGGAGCGAGGGATACAGTAAAGAAGGAATAGTGCATCGGAAAGGAGATACTCGTATATCAAAAGAAAATCCTGTCGTTTCCATAAAAAAGTTACTCGATTTACAAGGAGAGGTCATAGAACCCATAGTATTTCATAGCGACGCTATTTATGAGTTAATTCGTCAATGTGAGGGAGCGAGGGATGCAATTAAGAAGGAATAGTGCATCGGAAAGGAGATACTCGTATCGTAAAAGTAAATCCTGTTGTTTCGATAGAAACGTTACTCGATGTGGAAGGAGATGTCTTAGAACCAATGGTATTTCATAGCGACGCAATTTCTGTGTTAATTTGCCTAAATGAGGGAGCGAGGGATGCAGTTAAGAGGGAATGGCGCATCGGAAAGGAGATACACGTATCCCAATAGAAAATCCTGACGTTTCCATAGAAACGTTACTCGATTTAGAAGGAGAAGTCATAGAACCCCTAGTATTTCATAGCGACGCAATTTCTGTGTTAATTCGTCAATGTGAGGGAGCGAGGGATGCAGTAAAGAAGGAATAGTGCGTTGGAAAGGAGATAGTCGTATCCCAAAAGAAAATCCTGTCGTTTCCATAGGTACATTACTCGATTTAGAAGGAGAAGTCACAAAACAGATAGTATTCCATAGCGTCGCAATTTCTGTGTTAATTCGTCAATGTGAGGGAGCGAGGGATACAGTAAAGAAGGAATAGTGCATCGGAAAGGAGATACTCGTGTATCAAAAGAAAATCCTGTCGTTTCCATAATAAAGTTACTCGATTTACAAGGAGAGGTCATAGAACCCATAGTATTTCATAGCGACGCTATTTATGAGTTAATTCGTCAATGTGAGGGAGCGAGGGATGTAATTAAGAAGGAATAGTGCATCGGAAGGGAGATAGTCGTATCCAAAATGAAAATCCAATCGTTTCTATGGAAACGTTACTCGATGTAGATGAAGAAGTCATAGAACCCATAGTATTTGATAGCGACGCAATTTCTGTGTTAATTCGTCAATGTGAGGGAGCGAGGGATGCAGTAAAGAATTAATAGTGCATCGGAAAGGAGATACTCGTATACCAAAAGAAAATCCTGTCGTATCCATAGAAACGTTACTCGATTTAGAAGGAGAAGTCATAGAACCCATAGGATTTCATAGCGACGCAATTTCTGTGCTTATTCGTCAATGTGAGGGAACGAGGGATGCAGTAAAGTAGGAGTAGTGCATCGGAAAGATGATACTCGTATCCCCTTTGCGCACGAGGAAGTTGCGGTGGCGATAAGAGAGCTATAGAATAAAAAAGCACCTGGACCCGACAGGATCCATGCAGAAGTGCTTAAGAGGCTAGCACCACAGATCACCCCATACTTAACAGAACTACTAAACGACGCCTTAAGGCTAGGCCGTGTACCGACAGTCTGGAAAACCTGGAAAACCTCAAATGCAGTCATCATACGAAAATCATCAGACAGAGACCAATCAGATCCGAAATCCTACAGACCAATATGCCTCATAAACACCATGGCAAAAATCCAAGAGAGGCTACTGTGTGACCGCTTGCAGGCTCACAGAACCCTACTTGGAATGAATCCCCACCAGTTTGGATTTCGGAAAGGGAAAAGCATCGATGATGCAATAAACAGAGCCTTAGAAATTACACAAAACACAGATAAAACATACTCTTTGGCAATCATGATAGACATCGCTGGAGCATTTGACAACCTGTGGTGGCCAGCACTGTTTCTGAGGTTACGCCAGATGGAAGTACCTGCAGCCCTATACAACAGTCTTTTAGACTACTGCAGAGACAGAATAGTGGAATGGCGCGTGGGCAACCGGAAGGTAATAAGGAAAATTACCAAGGGATGTCCGCAGGGATCGATCTGTGGACCCATCTTCTGGGACATAATTTTTGAACCTCTCCTGCAACTGCTGGAGGAGGATATGAGGACAGACGGTGCTGTCGCCTATGCAGATGACCTACTGGTGGTTATCTCAGCAAATACAAGAGCCCAGCTAGAGAAGAAGGCGAGTGGCACACTGCAAACAATAACACAATGGTGCAACACAAACAAGCTCAAGATAGCGGGCAACAAAACAACATACACACTGCTCAAAGGGCAACTCAGACGCAATCCATCTATTAAAATACAGAACAACAACATAAAGAGAATGACGGTAACCCGCTACTTGGGCGTATACATAGATGAGAAGCTGAACTTCCATGAACATATCAGAATAACAACAAACAAGGCAGAAAAATTACTACATAAACTGGCAAGGATTAATTCAGGACAATACAGACTTCCTCTGTCAGTCACACGAACTTACCACTGCGCACTCTTCGAATCAGTGCTAAGCTTTGCGGCCAGTACATGGGCGCACAGACTCAACCTCGCCACAAACAGAACAGCGGTTAGGCGAGGGCAGAGAAGCGTCCTTCTGCGACTATCGGGAGCCTTCGGCACTACATCAGTTGAAGCACTGTGTGTCGTGCTAGGAATCTTCCCGATAGATATCACAATCAAATATCGGGCCGCTCTATACTGGTTAAAGATGGGTAGACCAGACCAGGTCAACATATTGACTGGTTCCCCGCTGAACAATAAGCGGGACCTCAAAAAATGGAAAATCGACACATGGCAACAGGAATGGGGCACAAGTGAAAAGGGACGGAGAGTATATACATTTTTTTCCGAACATAACGGAAAGATTAAGAATGAAACATGCCGATCCTAGCCGCGGCATGGTGCATTTCTTGACTGGCCACGGACCTTATCCCACGCACTTAAATCGCGTGAGTCTTAGAGACACATCAACGTGTCCATGTGGAGGTATGGGAACCCCCGAACACACAATCCTATTCTGCGGGAAATACAGACAGCACAGGAACACACCTGGGATACAACACCTACAGACAGAGGAACACATATACGATGCGATCAGAACACCTGAACTTTGGGACATACAGAACGCACTAACAGACAAAACTTCTGTCGAATGCCACAAAGAGTACAGGAACAGAAGACCACACAGACAATAAACCTATATGCAGCACCCAGACAGACACCTTAGTGTGGAAGAACTAAACTAAGTCTCAATATAAAACAACTGACATGCAATAGACTTACATAAGTAGACCTAAAATTGAATATAGATTAATGTATAAAATTAGACATAAACAGTGTCGGCGCACCGTCGCAATTGCCATCAGCTACCACGGCCCTCTAAACCTGTATACAAGTAACCAGATAGAACATAAACAGAGATATCAAACGCCATAAATAGAATAGAATAGAACTTCCTAGGCTAAGGTTAGGGGACTGAGGATCAGAGGCGTGAAGATAAATCCCAAGGCGCTCATCCTCAGTCCCCTACGGTGGTGGGACTATCATCTCTTCCTTTCCTATCGTCTTTTCTCCTCTTCAGACTAAACTATTCCTTGTATTTCCTTCTTCCAATTCAAAATTAATTTTTGTAAAAATTTTGTTAAATCGGTTTTGGGAAAGCTGCCAAAGTAAAGAAAGAAATAAGAAAAAAAAAAAGCACAGACCCGCCTACACGTGGCGGGACACGGGCAACGGTGCGACCGGATGCGGGATCTGGTGTGAGTTTCATCAACTACATCAGTGTCCTCACACCGGTCGTAGCGGCCAAGTGGTCAAAATAGACCCACCTTAAGCACTTAGGTGGTGGGCCGTAAAATCAGGGCGGCAAGTGAAAAAAAAAAAAATCCCAAAAATATATCCCGTCGTTTGCATAGAAAGGTCATTCGATTTAGAATGAGAAGTCATAGAACCTATAGTATTTCATAGCGACGCAAATTCTGTGTTAATTCGTCAATGTGAGGGATCGAGAGATGCAGTAAAGAAGGAATAGTGCATCGGAAAGGAGATACTCGTATCCCATAAGAACATCCTGTCGTTTCCATAGAAACGTTACTCGATTTAGAAGGAGAAGTCATAGAGCACATAGTATTCCATAGAGTCGCAAATCTGTGTTTATTCGTCAATGTTAGGGAGCCAGGGATGCAGTAAAGAAGGAATAGTGCATCGGAAAGGAGATACTCGTATCCCAAAAGAAAATCCTGTCGTTTCCATAGAAACGCTACTCGATTTAGAAGGAGAAGTCATGGAACCCGTAGTACTTCATAGCGACGAAATTTCTGTGTTAATTCGTCAATGTGAGGGAGCGAGTGACGCAGTAAAGAAGGAATAGTGCATCGGAAAAGAGATACTCTTATACCAAAAGAAAATCCTGTCGTTTCCATAGAAACGTTACTCGATTTAGAAGGAGAAGTCAGAACCCATTGTATTTCATAGCGACACAATTTCTCTGCTTATTCGTCAATGTGATGGAGCGAGGGATGCAGTTAAGAGGGAATAGCGCATCGGAAAGGAGATACATGTATCCCAATAGAAAATCCTGACGTTTCCATAGAAACGTTACTCGATTTAGAAGGAGAAGTCATAGAAACCACAGTATTTCATAGCGACGCAATTTCTGTGTTAATTCGTCAATGTGAGGGAGCGAGGGATGCGGTAAAGAAGGAATAGTGCTTCGGAAAGGAGATACTCGTATACCAAAAGAAAATCCTGTCGTTTCCATAGAAACGTTACTCATTTTAGAAGGAGAAGTCATAGAACTTATAGTATTTCAGTGCGACGCAATTTCTGTGTTAATTCGTCAATGTGAGGGAGTGAGGGATGCAGTAAAGAAGGAATAGTGCGTCGGAAAGGAGATAGTCGTATCCCAAAAGAAAATCCTGTCGTTTCCATAGGAACATTACTCGATTTAGAAGGAGAAGTCTTAGAACCCATAGTATTTCATAGCGACGCAATTTCTGTGCTTATTCGTCAATGTGAGGGAACGAGGGATGCAGTAAAGAAGGAATAGTGCAACGGAAAGGAGATACTCGTACCCCAAAGAAAATCCTGTCGTTTCCATAGAAACGTTACTCGTTTTAGAAGGACGAGTCATAGAACCCATAGTATTTCATAGCGACGCATTTTCATTGTTAATTCGTCAATGTGTGGGAGCGAGATATGCAGTAAAGAAGGAATAGTGCATCGGAAAGGAGATACTCGTATCCCAAAAGAAAATCCTGTCGTTTCCATAGAAACGTTACTCGATTTAGAAGGAGAAGTCACAGAACAGATAGTATTCCATAGCGACGCAATTTCTGTGTTAATTCGTCAATGTGAGGGAGCGAGGGATGCAGTAAAGAAGGAATAGTGCATCGGAAAGGAGATACTCGTATCGCAAAAGAAAATCCTGTCGTTTCCATAGAAAAGTTACTCGATTTACAAGGAGAAGTCATAGCACCCATAGTATTTCATAGCGACGCTATTTCTGCGTTAATTCGTCAATGTGAGGGAGCGAGGGATGCAGTAAAGAAGGAATAGTGCATCGGAAAGGAGATACTCGTATACCAAAAGAAAATCCTGTCGTATCCATAGAAACGTTACTCGATTTAGAAGGAGAAGTCATAGAACCCATAGTATTTCATAGCGATGCAATTTCTGTGTTAATTCGTCAATGTGAGGGAGCGAGGGATGCAGTAAAGAAGGAATAGTTTATCAACAAGGAGATACTCGTATCCCATAAGAAAATCCTGTCGTTTCCATAGAACGTCACTCGATTTAGAAGGAGAAGTCATAGAGCACATAGTATTTCATAGCGACCGAATTTCTGTGCTAATTCGTCAATGTGAGGGAGCGAGGGATGCAGTAAAGATGGAATAGCGCATCGGAAAGCAGATACTCGTATCGTAAAAAAAAAACCTGTTGTTTCCATAGAAACGTTACTCGATTTAGAAGGAGATGTCTTAGAACCAATGGTATTTCATAGCGACGCAATTTCTGTGTTAATTTGCCTATGTGAGGGAGCGAGGAATGCAGTTAAGAGGGAATAGCGCATCGGAAAGGAGATACACATATCCCAAACGAAAATCCTGTCGTTTCCATAGAAACGTTACTCGATATAGAAGGAGAAGTCATAGAACCCATAGTATTTCATAGCGTCGCAATTTCTGAGTTAATTCGTCAGTCTGAGGGAGCGAGGGGTGCAGTAAAGAAGGAATAGTGCATCGGAAAGGAGATACTCGTATCGTAAAAGTAAATCCTGTTGTTTCGATAGAAACGTTACTCGATGTGGAAGGAGATGTCTTAGAACCAATGTTATTTCATAGCGACGCAATTTCTGTGTTAATTTGCCTAAATGAGGGAGCGAGGGATGCAGATAAGAGGGAATGGCGCATCGGAAAGGAGATACACGTATCCCAATAGAAAATCCTGACGTTTCCATAGAAACGTTACTCGATTTAGAAGGAGAAGTCATAGAACCCATAGTATTTCATAGCGACGCAATTTCTGTGTTAATTCGTCAATGTGAGGGAGCGAGGGATGCAGTAAAGAAGGAATAGTGCGTTGGAAAGGAGATAGTCGTATCCCAAAAGAAAATCCTGTCGTTTCCATAGGTACATTACTCGATTTAGAAGGAGAAGTCACAAAACAGATAGTATTCCATAGCGTCGCAATTTCTGTGTTAATTCGTCAATGTGAGGGAGCGTGGGATACAGTAAAGAAGGAATAGTGCATCGGAAAGGAGATACTCGTGTATCAAAAGAAAATCCTGTCGTTTCCATAAAAAAGTTACTCGATTTACAAGGAGAGGTCATAGAACCCATAGTATTTCATAGCGACGCTATTTATGAGTTAATTCGTCAATGTGAGGGAGCGAGGGATGCAATTAAGAAGGAATAGTGCATCGGAAGGGAGATAGTCGTATCCAAAATGAAAATCCAATCGTTTCTATGGAAACGTTACTCGATGTAGAAGAAGAAGTCATAGAACCCATAGTATTTGATAGCGACGCAATTTCTGTGTTAATTCGTCAATGTGAGGGAGCGAGGGATGCAGTAAAGAATTAATAGTGCATCGGAAAGGAGATACTCGTATACCAAAAGAAAATCCTGTCGTATCCATAGAAACGTTACTCGATTTAGAAGGAGAAGTCATAGAACCCATAGGATTTCATAGCGACGCAATTTCTGTGCTTATTCGTCAATGTGAGGGAACGAGGGATGCAGTAAAGTAGGAGTAGTGCATCGGAATGATGATACTCGTATCCCCTTTGCGCACGAGGAAGTTGCGGTGGCGATAAGAGAGCTATAGAATAAAAAAGCACCTGGACCCGACAGGATCCATGCAGAAGTGCTTAAGAGGCTAGCACCACAGATCACCCCATACTTAACAGAACTACTAAACGACGCCTTAAGGCTAGGCCGTGTACCGACAGTCTGGAAAACCTGGAAAACCTCAAATGCAGTCATCATACGAAAATCATCAGACAGAGACCAATCAGATCCGAAATCCTACAGACCAATATGCCTCATAAACACCATGGCAAAAATCCAAGAGAGGCTACTGTGTGACCGCTTGCAGGCTCACAGAACCCTATTTGGAATGAATCCCCACCAGTTTGGATTTCGGAAAGGGAAAGCATTGATGATGCAATAAACAGAGCCTTAGAAATTACACAAAACACAAATAAAACATACTCTTTGGCAATCATGATAGACATCGCTGGAGCATTTGACAACCTGTGGTGGCCAGCACTGTTTCTGAGGTTACGCCAGATGGAAGTACCTGCAGCCCTATACAACAGTCTTTTAGACTACTGCAGAGACAGAATAGTGGAATGGCGCGTGGGCAACCGGAAGGTAATAAGGAAAATTACCAAGGGATGTCCGCAGGGATCGATCTGTGGACCCATCTTCTGGGACATAATTTTTGAACCTCTCCTGCAACTGCTGGAGGAGGATATGAGGACAGACGGTGCTGTCGCCTATGCAGATGACCTACTGGTGGTTATCTCAGCAAATACAAGAGCCCAGCTAGAGAAGAAGGCGAGTGGCACACTGCAAACAATAACACAATGGTGCAACACAAACAAGCTCAAGATAGCGGGCAACAAAACAACATACACACTGCTCAAAGGGCAACTCAGACGCAATCCATCTATTAAAATACAGAACAACAACATAAAGAGAATGACGGTAACCCGCTACTTGGGCGTATACATAGATGAGAAGCTGAACTTCCATGAACATATCAGAATAACAACAAACAAGGCAGAAAAATTACTACATAAACTGGCAAGGATTAATTCAGGACAATACAGACTTCCTCTGTCAGTCACACGAACTTACCACTGCGCACTCTTCGAATCAGTGCTAAGCTTTGCGGCCAGTACATGGGCGCACAGACTCAACCTCGCCACAAACAGAACAGCGGTTAGGCGAGGGCAGAGAAGCGTCCTTCTGCGACTATCGGGAGCCTTCGGCACTACATCAGTTGAAGCACTGTGTGTCGTGCTAGGAATCTTCCCGATAGATATCACAATCAAATATCGGGCCGCTCTATACTGGTTAAAGATGGGTAGACTAGACCAGGTCAACATATTGACTGGTTCCCCGCTGAACAATAAGCGGGACCTCAAAAAATGGAAAATCGACACATGGCAACAGGAATGGGGCACAAGTGAAAAGGGACGGAGAGTATATACATTTTTTTCCGAACATAACGGAAAGATTAAGAATGAAACATGCCGATCCTAGCCGCGGCATGGTGCATTTCTTGACTGGCCACGGACCTTATCCCACGCACTTAAATCGCGTGAGTCTTAGAGACACATCAACGTGTCCATGTGGAGGTATGGGAACCCCCGAACACACAATCCTCTTCTGCGGGAAATACAGACAGCACAGGAACACACCTGGGATACAACACCTACAGACAGAGGAACACATATACGATGCGATCAGAACACCTGAACTTTGGGACATACTGAACGCACTAACAGACAAAATTTCTGACGAATGCCACAAAGAGTACAGGAACAGAAGACCACACAGACAATAAACCTATATGCAGCACCCAGACAGACACCATAGTGTGGAAGAACTAAACTAAGTCTCAATATAAAACAACTGACATGCAATAGACTTACATAAGTAGACCTAAAACTGAATATAGATTAATGTATAAAATTAGACATAAACAGTGTCGGCGCACCGTCGCAATTGCCATCAGCTACCACGGCCCTCTAAACCTGTATACAAGTAACCAGATAGAACATAAACAGAGATATCAAACGCCATAAATAGAATAGAATAGAACTTCCTAGGCTAAGGTTAGGGGACTGAGGATCAGAGGCTTGAAGATAAATCCCAAGGCGCTCATCCTCAGTCCCCTACGGTGGTGGGACTATCATCTCTTCCTTTCCTATCGTCTTTTCTCCTCTTCAGACTAAACTATTCCTTGTATTTCCTTCTTCCAATTCAAAATTAATTTTTGTAAAAATTTTGTTAAATCGGTTTTGGGAAAGCTGCCAAAGTAAAGAAAGAAATAAGAAAAAAAAAAAGCACAGACCCGCCTACACGTGGCGGGACACGGGCAACGGTGCGACCGGATGCGGGATCTGGTGTGAGTTTCATCAACTACATCAGTGTCCGCACACCGGTCGTAGCGGCCAAGTGGTCAAAATAGACCCACCTTAAGCACTTAGGTGGTGGGCCGTAAAATCAGGGTGGCAAGTGAAAAAAAAAAAAAATCCCAAAAATATATCCTGTCGTTTGCATAGAAAGGTCATTCGATTTAGAATGAGAAGTCATAGAACCTATAGTATTTCATAGCGACGCAAATTCTGTGTTAATTCGTCAATGTGAGGGATCGAGGATGCAGTAAAGAAGGAATAGTGCATCGGAAAGGAGATACTCGTATCCCATAAGAAAATCCTGTCGTTTCCATAGAAACGTTACTCGATTTAGAAGGAGAAGTCATAGAGCACATAGTATTAAATAGAGTCGCAAATCTGTGTTTATTCGTCAATGTTAGGGAGCCAGGGATGCAGTAAAGAAGGAATAGTGCATCGGAAAGGAGATACTCGTATCCCAAAAGAAAATCCTGTCTTTTCCATAGAAACGCTACTCGATTTAGAAGGAGAAGTCATGGAACCCGTAGTACTTCATAGCGACGAAATTTCTGTGTTAATTCGTCAATGTGAGGGAGCGAGTGATGCAGTAAAGAAGGAATAGTACATCGGAAAAGAGATACTCTTATACCAAAAGAAAATCCTGTCGTTTCCATAGAAACGTTACTCGATTTAGAAGGAGAAGTCAGAACCCATTGTATTTCATAGCGACACAATTTCTCTGCTTATTCGTCAATGTGATGGAGCGAGGGATGCAGTTAAGAGGGAATAGCGCATCGGAAAGGAGATACATGTATCCCAATAGAAAATCCTGACGTTTCCATAGAAACGTTACTCGATTTAGAAGGAGAAGTCATAGAACCCACAGTATTTCATAGCGACGCAATTTCTGTGTTAATTCGTCAATGTGAGGGAGCGAGGGATGCGGTAAAGAAGGAATAGTGCTTCGGAAAGGAGATACTCCTATACCAAAAGAAAATCCTGTCGTTTCCATAGAAACGTTACTCATTTTAGAACGAGAAGTCATAGAACTCATAGTATTTCAGTGCGACGCAATTTCTGTGTTAATTCGTCAATGTGAGGGAGTGAGGGATGCAGTAAAGAAGGAATAGTGCGTCGGAAAGGAGATAGTCGTATCCCAAAAGAAAATCCTGTCGTTTCCATAGGAACATTACTCGATTTAGAAGGAGAAGTCTTAGAACCCATAGTATTTCATAGCGACGCAATTTCTGTGCTTATTCGTCAATGTGAGGGAACGAGGGATGCAGTAAAGAAGGAATAGTGCAACGGAAAGGAGATACTCGTACCCCAAAGAAAATCCTGTCGTTTCCATAGAAACGTTACTCGTTTTAGAAGGACGAGTCATAGAACACATAGTATTTCATAGCGACACATTTTCATTGTTAATTCGTCAATGTGTGGGAGCGAGATATGCAGTAAAGAAGGAATAGTGCATCGGAAAGGAGATACTCGTATCCAAAAAGAAAATCCTGTCGTTTCCATAGAAACGTTACTCGATTTAGAAGGAGAAGTCACAGAACAGATAGTATTCCATAGCGTCGCAATTTCTGTGTTCATTGGTCAATGTGAGGGAGCGAGGGATGCAGTAAAGAAGGAATAGTGCATCGGAAAGGAGAAACTCGTATCGCAAAAGAAAATCCTGTCGTTTCCATAGAAAAGTTACTCGATTTACAAGGAGAAGTCATAGCACCCATAGTATTTCATAGCGATGCTATTTCTGCGTTAATTCGCCAATGTGAGGGAGCGAGGGATGCAGTAAAGAAGGAATAGTGAATCGGAAAGGAGATACTCGTATACCAAAAGAAAATCCTGTAGTATCCATAGAAACGTTACTCGATTTAGAAGGAGATGTCTTAGAACCAATGGTATTTCATAGCGACGCAATTTCTGTGTTAATTTGCCTATGTGAGGGAGCGAGGAATGCAGTTAAGAGGGAATAGCGCATCGGAAAGGAGATACACATATCCCAAACGAAAATCCTGTCGTTTCCATAGAAACGTTACTCGATATAGAAGGAGAAGTCATAGAACCCATAGTATTTCATAGCGTCGCAATTTCTGAGTTAATTCGTCAGTCTGAGGGAGCGAGGGGTGCAGTAAAGAAGGAATAGTGCATCGGAAAGGAGATACTCGTATCGTAAAAGTAAATCCTGTTGTTTCGATAGAAACGTTACTCGATGTGGAAGGAGATGTCTTAGAACCAATGTTATTTCATAGCGACGCAATTTCTGTGTTAATTTGCCTAAATGAGGGAGCGAGGGATGCAGATAAGAGGGAATGGCGCATCGGAAAGGAGATACACGTATCCCAATAGAAAATCCTGACGTTTCCATAGAAACGTTACTCGATTTAGAAGGAGAAGTCATAGAACCCATAGTATTTCATAGCGACGCAATTTCTGTGTTAATTCGTCAATGTGAGGGAGCGAGGGATGCAGTAAAGAAGGAATAGTGCGTTGGAAAGGAGATAGTCGTATCCCAAAAGAAAATCCTGTCGTTTCCATAGGTACATTACTCGATTTAGAAGGAGAAGTCACAAAACAGATAGTATTCCATAGCGTCGCAATTTCTGTGTTAATTCGTCAATGTGAGGGAGCGTGGGATACAGTAAAGAAGGAATAGTGCATCGGAAAGGAGATACTCGTGTATCAAAAGAAAATCCTGTCGTTTCCATAAAAAAGTTACTCGATTTACAAGGAGAGGTCATAGAACCCATAGTATTTCATAGCGACGCTATTTATGAGTTAATTCGTCAATGTGAGGGAGCGAGGGATGCAATTAAGAAGGAATAGTGCATCGGAAGGGAGATAGTCGTATCCAAAATGAAAATCCAATCGTTTCTATGGAAACGTTACTCGATGTAGAAGAAGAAGTCATAGAACCCATAGTATTTGATAGCGACGCAATTTCTGTGTTAATTCGTCAATGTGAGGGAGCGAGGGATGCAGTAAAGAATTAATAGTGCATCGGAAAGGAGATACTCGTATACCAAAAGAAAATCCTGTCGTATCCATAGAAACGTTACTCGATTTAGAAGGAGAAGTCATAGAACCCATAGGATTTCATAGCGACGCAATTTCTGTGCTTATTCGTCAATGTGAGGGAACGAGGGATGCAGTAAAGTAGGAGTAGTGCATCGGAATGATGATACTCGTATCCCCTTTGCGCACGAGGAAGTTGCGGTGGCGATAAGAGAGCTATAGAATAAAAAAGCACCTGGACCCGACAGGATCCATGCAGAAGTGCTTAAGAGGCTAGCACCACAGATCACCCCATACTTAACAGAACTACTAAACGACGCCTTAAGGCTAGGCCGTGTACCGACAGTCTGGAAAACCTGGAAAACCTCAAATGCAGTCATCATACGAAAATCATCAGACAGAGACCAATCAGATCCGAAATCCTACAGACCAATATGCCTCATAAACACCATGGCAAAAATCCAAGAGAGGCTACTGTGTGACCGCTTGCAGGCTCACAGAACCCTATTTGGAATGAATCCCCACCAGTTTGGATTTCGGAAAGGGAAAGCATTGATGATGCAATAAACAGAGCCTTAGAAATTACACAAAACACAAATAAAACATACTCTTTGGCAATCATGATAGACATCGCTGGAGCATTTGACAACCTGTGGTGGCCAGCACTGTTTCTGAGGTTACGCCAGATGGAAGTACCTGCAGCCCTATACAACAGTCTTTTAGACTGCTGCAGAGACAGAATAGTGGAATGGCGCGTGGGCAACCGGAAGGTAATAAGGAAAATTACCAAGGGATGTCCGCAGGGATCGATCTGTGGACCCATCTTCTGGGACATAATTTTTGAACCTCTCCTGCAACTGCTGGAGGAGGATATGAGGACAGACGGTGCTGTCGCCTATGCAGATGACCTACTGGTGGTTATCTCAGCAAATACAAGAGCCCAGCTAGAGAAGAAGGCGAGTGGCACACTGCAAACAATAACACAATGGTGCAACACAAACAAGCTCAAGATAGCGGGCAACAAAACAACATACACACTGCTCAAAGGGCAACTCAGACGCAATCCATCTATTAAAATACAGAACAACAACATAAAGAGAATGACGGTAACCCGCTACTTGGGCGTATACATAGATGAGAAGCTGAACTTCCATGAACATATCAGAATAACAACAAACAAGGCAGAAAAATTACTACATAAACTGGCAAGGATTAATTCAGGACAATACAGACTTCCTCTGTCAGTCACACGAACTTACCACTGCGCACTCTTCGAATCAGTGCTAAGCTTTGCGGCCAGTACATGGGCGCACAGACTCAACCTCGCCACAAACAGAACAGCGGTTAGGCGAGGGCAGAGAAGCGTCCTTCTGCGACTATCGGGAGCCTTCGGCACTACATCAGTTGAAGCACTGTGTGTCGTGCTAGGAATCTTCCCGATAGATATCACAATCAAATATCGGGCCGCTCTATACTGGTTAAAGATGGGTAGACTAGACCAGGTCAACATATTGACTGGTTCCCCGCTGAACAATAAGCGGGACCTCAAAAAATGGAAAATCGACACATGGCAACAGGAATGGGGCACAAGTGAAAAGGGACGGAGAGTATATACATTTTTTTCCGAACATAACGGAAAGATTAAGAATGAAACATGCCGATCCTAGCCGCGGCATGGTGCATTTCTTGACTGGCCACGGACCTTATCCCACGCACTTAAATCGCGTGAGTCTTAGAGACACATCAACGTGTCCATGTGGAGGTATGGGAACCCCCGAACACACAATCCTCTTCTGCGGGAAATACAGACAGCACAGGAACACACCTGGGATACAACACCTACAGACAGAGGAACACATATACGATGCGATCAGAACACCTGAACTTTGGGACATACTGAACGCACTAACAGACAAAATTTCTGACGAATGCCACAAAGAGTACAGGAACAGAAGACCACACAGACAATAAACCTATATGCAGCACCCAGACAGACACCATAGTGTGGAAGAACTAAACTAAGTCTCAATATAAAACAACTGACATGCAATAGACTTACATAAGTAGACCTAAAACTGAATATAGATTAATGTATAAAATTAGACATAAACAGTGTCGGCGCACCGTCGCAATTGCCATCAGCTACCACGGCCCTCTAAACCTGTATACAAGTAACCAGATAGAACATAAACAGAGATATCAAACGCCATAAATAGAATAGAATAGAACTTCCTAGGCTAAGGTTAGGGGACTGAGGATCAGAGGCTTGAAGATAAATCCCAAGGCGCTCATCCTCAGTCCCCTACGGTGGTGGGACTATCATCTCTTCCTTTCCTATCGTCTTTTCTCCTCTTCAGACTAAACTATTCCTTGTATTTCCTTCTTCCAATTCAAAATTAATTTTTGTAAAAATTTTGTTAAATCGGTTTTGGGAAAGCTGCCAAAGTAAAGAAAGAAATAAGAAAAAAAAAAAGCACAGACCCGCCTACACGTGGCGGGACACGGGCAACGGTGCGACCGGATGCGGGATCTGGTGTGAGTTTCATCAACTACATCTGTGTCCGCACACCGGTCGTAGCGGCCAAGTGGTCAAAATAGACCCACCTTAAGCACTTAGGTGGTGGGCCGTAAAATCAGGGTGGCAAGTGAAAAAAAAAAAAAATCCCAAAAATATATCCTGTCGTTTGCATAGAAAGGTCATTCGATTTAGAATGAGAAGTCATAGAACCTATAGTATTTCATAGCGACGCAAATTCTGTGTTAATTCGTCAATGTGAGGGATCGAGGATGCAGTAAAGAAGGAATAGTGCATCGGAAAGGAGATACTCGTATCCCATAAGAAAATCCTGTCGTTTCCATAGAAACGTTACTCGATTTAGAAGGAGAAGTCATAGAGCACATAGTATTAAATAGAGTCGCAAATCTGTGTTTATTCGTCAATGTTAGGGAGCCAGGGATGCAGTAAAGAAGGAATAGTGCATCGGAAAGGAGATACTCGTATCCCAAAAGAAAATCCTGTCGTTTCCATAGAAACGCTACTCGATTTAGAAGGAGAAGTCATGGAACCCGTAGTACTTCATAGCGACGAAATTTCTGTGTTAATTCGTCAATGTGAGGGAGCGAGTGATGCAGTAAAGAAGGAATAGTACATCGGAAAAGAGATACTCTTATACCAAAAGAAAATCCTGTCGTTTCCATAGAAACGTTACTCGATTTAGAAGGAGAAGTCAGAACCCATTGTATTTCATAGCAACACAATTTCTCTGCTTATTCGTCAATGTGATGGAGCGAGGGATGCAGTTAAGAGGGAATAGCGCATCGGAAAGGAGATACATGTATCCCAATAGAAAATCCTGACGTTTCCATAGAAACGTTACTCGATTTAGAAGGAGAAGTCATAGAACCCACAGTATTTCATAGCGACGCAATTTCTGTGTTAATTCGTCAATGTGAGGGAGCGAGGGATGCGGTAAAGAAGGAATAGTGCTTCGGAAAGGAGATACTCCTATACCAAAAGAAAATCCTGTCGTTTCCATAGAAACGTTACTCATTTTAGAACGAGAAGTCATAGAACTCATAGTATTTCAGTGCGACGCAATTTCTGTGTTAATTCGTCAATGTGAGGGAGTGAGGGATGCAGTAAAGAAGGAATAGTGCGTCGGAAAGGAGATAGTCGTATCCCAAAAGAAAATCCTGTCGTTTCCATAGGAACATTACTCGATTTAGAAGGAGAAGTCTTAGAACCCATAGTATTTCATAGCGACGCAATTTCTGTGCTTATTCGTCAATGTGAGGGAACGAGGGATGCAGTAAAGAAGGAATAGTGCAACGGAAAGGAGATACTCGTACCCCAAAGAAAATCCTGTCGTTTCCATAGAAACGTTACTCGTTTTAGAAGGACGAGTCATAGAACACATAGTATTTCATAGCGACACATTTTCATTGTTAATTCGTCAATGTGTGGGAGCGAGATATGCAGTAAAGAAGGAATAGTGCATCGGAAAGGAGATACTCGTATCCAAAAAGAAAATCCTGTCGTTTCCATAGAAACGTTACTCGATTTAGAAGGAGAAGTCACAGAACAGATAGTATTCCATAGCGTCGCAATTTCTGTGTTCATTGGTCAATGTGAGGGAGCGAGGGATGCAGTAAAGAAGGAATAGTGCATCGGAAAGGAGAAACTCGTATCGCAAAAGAAAATCCTGTCGTTTCCATAGAAAAGTTACTCGATTTACAAGGAGAAGTCATAGCACCCATAGTATTTCATAGCGATGCTATTTCTGCGTTAATTCGCCAATGTGAGGGAGCGAGGGATGCAGTAAAGAAGGAATAGTGAATCGGAAAGGAGATACTCGTATACCAAAAGAAAATCCTGTAGTATCCATAGAAACGTTACTCGATTTAGAAGGAGAAGTCATAGAACCCATAGGATATCATAGCGACGCAATTTCTGTGCTTATTCGTCAATGTGAGGGAACGAGGGAAGCTGTAAAGTAGGAATAGTGCATCGGAAAGATGAAACACGTATCCCAAAAATATATCCTGTCGTTTGCATAGAAAGGTCACTCGATTTAGAAGGAGAAGTCATAGAACACATAGTATTTCATAGCGACGCAAAATCTGTTTTAATTCGTGAATGTGAGGGATCGAGAGATGCAGTAAAGAAGGAATAGTGCATCGGAAAGGAGATAGTCGTATCACAAAAGAACATCCTGTCGTTTCCACAGAAACGTTACTCGATTTTGAAGGAGAAGTCATAGAACCCATAGTATTTCATAGCGATGCAATTTCTGTGTTAATTCGTCAATGTGAGGGAGCGAGGGATGCAGTAAAGAAGGAATAGTTTATCAACAAGGAGATACTCGTATCCCATAAGAAAATCCTGTCGTTTCCATAGAACGTCACTCGATTTAGAAGGAGAAGTCATAGAGCACATAGTATTTCATAGCGACCCAATTTCTGTGCTAATTCGTCAATGTGAGGGAGCGAGGGATGCAGTAAAGATGGAATAGCGCATCGGAGAGCAGATACTCGTATCGTAAAAAAAAAAAACCTGTTGTTTCCATAGAAACGTTACTCGATTTAGAAGGAGATGTCTTAGAACCAATGGTATTTCATAGCGACGGAATTTCTGTGTTAATTTGCCTATGTGAGGGAGCGAGGAATGCAGTTAAGAGGGAATAGCGCATCGGAAAGGAGATACACATATCCCAAACGAAAATCCTGTCGTTTCCATAGAAACGTTACTCGATATAGAAGGAGAAGTCATAGAACCCATAGTATTTCATAGCGTCGCAATTTCTGTGTTAATTCGTCAATGTGAGGGAGCGAGGGGTGCAGTAAAGAAGGAATAGTGCATCGGAAAGGAGATACTCGTATCGTAAAAATAAATCCTGTTGTTTCGATAGAAACGTTACTCGATGTGGAAGGAGATGTCTTAGAACCAATGGTATTTCATAGCGACGCAATTTCTGTGTTAATTTGCCTAAATGAGGGAGCGAGGGATGCAGTTAAGAGGGAATGGCGCATCGGAAAGGAGATACACGTATCCCAATAGAAAATCCTGACGTTTCCATAGAAACGTTACTCGATTTAGAAGGAGAAGTCATAGAACCCATAGTATTTCATAGCGACGCAATTTCTGTGTTAATTCGTCAATGTGAGGGAGCGAGGGATGCAGTAAAGAAGGAATAGTGCGTTGGAAAGGAGATAGTCGTATCCCAAAAGAAAATCCTGTCGTTTCCATAGGTACATTACTCGTTTTAGAAGGAGAAGTCACAAAACAGATAGTATTCCATAGCGTCGCAATTTCTGTGTTAATTCGTCAATGTGAGGGAGCGAGAGATACAGTAAAGAAGGAATAGTGCATCGGAAAGGAGATACTCGTGTATCAAAAGAAAATCCTGTCGTTTCCTTAAAAAAGTTACTCGATTTACAAGGAGAGGTCATAGAACCCATAGTATTTCATAGCGACGCTATTTATGAGTTAATTCGTCAATGTGAGGGAGCGAGGGATGCAATTAAGAAGGAATAGTGCATCGGAAGGGAGATAGTCGTATCCAAAATGAAAATCCAATCGTTTCTATGGAAACGTTACTCGATGTAGAAGAAGAAGTCATAGAACCCATAGTATTTGATAGCGACGCAATTTCTGTGTTAATTCGTCAATGTGAGGGAGCGAGGGATGCAGTAAAGAATTAATAGTGCATCGGAAAGGAGATACTCGTATACCAAAAGAAAATCCTGTCGTATCCATAGAAACGTTACTCGATTTAGAAGGAGAAGTCATAGAACCCATAGGATTTCATAGCGACGCAATTTCTGTGCTTATTCGTCAATGTGAGGGAACGAGGGATGCAGTAAAGTAGGAGTAGTGCATCGGAAAGATGATACTCGTATCCCCTTTGCGCACGAGGAAGTTGCGGTGGCGATAAGAGAGCTATAGAATAAAAAAGCACCTGGACCCGACAGGATCCATGCAGAAGTGCTTAAGAGGCTAGCACCACAGATCACCCCATACTTAACAGAACTACTAAACGACGCCTTAAGGCTAGGCCGTGTACCGACAGTCTGGAAAACCTGGAAAACCTCAAATGCAGTCATCATACGAAAATCATCAGACAGAGACCAATCAGATCCGAAATCCTACAGACCAATATGCCTCATAAACACCATGGCAAAAATCCAAGAGAGGCTACTGTGTGACCGCTTGCAGGCTCACAGAACCCTACTTGGAATGAATCCCCACCAGTTTGGATTTCGGAAAGGGAAAAGCATCGATGATGCAATAAACAGAGCCTTAGAAATTACACAAAACACAGATAAAACATACTCTTTGGCAATCATGATAGACATCGCTGGAGCATTTGACAACCTGTGGTGGCCAGCACTGTTTCTGAGGTTACGCCAGATGGAAGTACCTGCAGCCCTATACAACAGTCTTTTAGACTACTGCAGAGACAGAATAGTGGAATGGCGCGTGGGCAACCGGAAGGTAATAAGGAAAATTACCAAGGGATGTCCGCAGGGATCGATCTGTGGACCCATCTTCTGGGACATAATTTTTGAACCTCTCCTGCAACTGCTGGAGGAGGATATGAGGACAGACGGTGCTGTCGCCTATGCAGATGACCTACTGGTGGTTATCTCAGCAAATACAAGAGCCCAGCTAGAGAAGAAGGCGAGTGGCACACTGCAAACAATAACACAATGGTGCAACACAAACAAGCTCAAGATAGCGGGCAACAAAACAACATACACACTGCTCAAAGGGCAACTCAGACGCAATCCATCTATTAAAATACAGAACAACAACATAAAGAGAATAACGGTAACCCGCTACTTGGGTGTATACATAGATGAGAAGCTGAACTTCCATGAACATATCAGAATAACAACAAACAAGGCAGAAAAATTACTACATAAACTGGCAAGGATTAATTCAGGACAATACAGACTTCCTCTGTCAGTCACACGAACTTACCACTGCGCACTCTTCGAATCAGTGCTAAGCTTTGCGGCCAGTACATGGGCGCACAGACTCAACCTCGCCACAAACAGAACAGCGGTTAGGCGAGGGCAGAGAAGCGTCCTTCTGCGACTATCGGGAGCCTTCGGCACTACATCAGTTGAAGCACTGTGTGTCGTGCTAGGAATCTTCCCGATAGATATCACAATCAAATATCGGGCCGCTCTATACTGGTTAAAGATGGGTAGACTAGACCAGGTCAACATATTGACTGGTTCCCCGCTGAACAATAAGCGGGACCTCAAAAAATGGAAAATCGACACATGGCAACAGGAATGGGGCACAAGTGAAAAGGGACGGAGAGTATATACATTTTTTTCCGAACATAACGGAAAGATTAAGAATGAAACATGCCGATCCTAGCCGCGGCATGGTGCATTTCTTGACTGGCCACGGACCTTATCCCACGCACTTAAATCGCGTGAGTCTTAGAGACACATCAACGTGTCCATGTGGAGGTATGGGAACCCCCGAACACACAATCCTATTCTGCGGGAAATACAGACAGCACAGGAACACACCTGGGATACAACACCTACAGACAGAGGAACACATATACGATGCGATCAGAACACCTGAACTTTGGGACATACTGAACGCACTAACAGACAAAATTTCTGACGAATGCCACAAAGAGTACAGGAACAGAAGACCACACAGACAATAAACCTATATGCAGCACCCAGACAGACACCATAGTGTGGAAGAACTAAACTAAGTCTCAATATAAAACAACTGACATGCAATAGACTTACATAAGTAGACCTAAAACTGAATATAGATTAATGTATAAAATTAGACATAAACAGTGTCGGCGCACCGTCGCAATTGCCATCAGCTACCTCGGCCCTCTAAACCTGTATACAAGTAACCAGATAGAACATAAACAGAGATATCAAACGCCATAAATAGAATAGAATAGAACTTCCTAGGCTAAGGTTAGGGGACTGAGGATCAGAGGCTTGAAGATAAATCCCAAGGCGCTCATCCTCAGTCCCCTACGGTGGTGGGACTATCATCTCTTCCTTTCCTATCGTCTTTTCTCCTCTTCAGACTAAACTATTCCTTGTATTTCCTTCTTCCAATTCAAAATTAATTTTTGTAAAAATTTTGTTAAATCGGTTTTGGGAAAGCTGCCAAAGTAAAGAAAGAAATAAGAAAAAAAAAAAGCACAGACCCGCCTACACGTGGCGGGACACGGGCAACGGTGCGACCGGATGCGGGATCTGGTGTGAGTTTCATCAACTACATCAGTGTCCGCACACCGGTCGTAGCGGCCAAGTGGTCAAAATAGACCCACCTTAAGCACTTAGGTGGTGGGCCGTAAAATCAGGGTGGCAAGTGAAAAAAAAAAAAAATCCCAAAAATATATCCTGTCGTTTGCATAGAAAGGTCATTCGATTTAGAATGAGAAGTCATAGAACCTATAGTACTTCATAGCGACGCAAATTCTGTGTTAATTCGTCAATGTGAGGGATCGAGGATGCAGTAAAGAAGGAATAGTGCATCGGAAAGGAGATACTCGTATCCCATAAGAAAATCCTGTCGTTTCCATAGAAACGTTACTCGATTTAGAAGGAGAAGTCATAGAGCACATAGTATTAAATAGAGTCGCAAATCTGTGTTTATTCGTCAATGTTAGGGAGCCAGGGATGCAGTAAAGAAGGAATAGTGCATCGGAAAGGAGATACTCGTATCCCAAAAGAAAATCCTGTCGTTTCCATAGAAACGCTACTCGATTTAGAAGGAGAAGTCATGGAACCCGTAGTACTTCATAGCGACGAAATTTCTGTGTTAATTCGTCAATGTGAGGGAGCGAGTGATGCAGTAAAGAAGGAATAGTGCATCGGAAAAGAGATACTCTTATACCAAAAGAAAATCCTGTCGTTTCCATAGAAACGTTACTCGATTTAGAAGGAGAAGTCAGAACCCATTGTATTTCATAGCGACACAATTTCTCTGCTTATTCGTCAATGTGATGGAGCGAGGGATGCAGTTAAGAGGGAATAGCGCATCGGAAAGGAGATACATGTATCCCAATAGAAAATCCTGACGTTTCCATAGAAACGTTACTCGATTTAGAAGGAGAAGTCATAGAACCCACAGTATTTCATAGCGACGCAATTTCTGTGTTAATTCGTCAATGTGAGGGAGCGAGGGATGCGGTAAAGAAGGAATAGTGCTTCGGAAAGGAGATACTCCTATACCAAAAGAAAATCCTGTCGTTTCCATAGAAACGTTACTCATTTTAGAACGAGAAGTCATAGAACTCATAGTATTTCAGTGCGACGCAATTTCTGTGTTAATTCGTCAATGTGAGGGAGTGAGGGATGCAGTAAAGAAGGAATAGTGCGTCGGAAAGGAGATAGTCGTATCCCAAAAGAAAATCCTGTCGTTTCCATAGGAACATTACTCGATTTAGAAGGAGAAGTCTTAGAACCCATAGTATTTCATAGCGACGCAATTTCTGTGCTTATTCGTCAATGTGAGGGAACGAGGGATGCAGTAAAGAAGGAATAGTGCAACGGAAAGGAGATACTCGTACCCCAAAGAAAATCCTGTCGTTTCCATAGAAACGTTACTCGTTTTAGAAGGACGAGTCATAGAACACATAGTATTTCATAGCGACACATTTTCATTGTTAATTCGTCAATGTGTGGGAGCGAGATATGCAGTAAAGAAGGAATAGTGCATCGGAAAGGAGATACTCGTATCCCAAAAGAAAATCCTGTCGTTTCCATAGAAACGTTACTCGATTTAGAAGGAGAAGTCACAGAACAGATAGTATTCCATAGCGTCGCAATTTCTGTGTTCATTGGTCAATGTGAGGGAGCGAGGGATGCAGTAAAGAAGGAATAGTGCATCGGAAAGGAGATACTCGTATCGCAAAAGAAAATCCTGTCGTTTCCATAGAAAAGTTACTCGATTTACAAGGAGAAGTCATAGCACCCATAGTATTTCATAGCGATGCTATTTCTGCGTTAATTCGCCAATGTGAGGGAGCGAGGGATGCAGTAAAGAAGGAATAGTGAATCGGAAAGGAGATACTCGTATACCAAAAGAAAATCCTGTCGTATCCATAGAAACGTTACTCGATTTAGAAGGAGAAGTCATAGAACCCATAGGATATCATAGCGACGCAATTTCTGTGCTTATTCGTCAATGTGAGGGAACGAGGGAAGCTGTAAAGTAGGAATAGTGCATCGGAAAGATGAAACACGTATCCCAAAAATATATCCTGTCGTTTGCATAGAAAGGTCACTCGATTTAGAAGGAGAAGTCATAGAACACATAGTATTTCATAGCGACGCAAAATCTGTTTTAATTCGTGAATGTGAGGGATCGAGAGATGCAGTAAAGAAGGAATAGTGCATCGGAAAGGAGATAGTCGTATCACAAAAGAACATCCTGTCGTTTCCACAGAAACGTTACTCGATTTTGAAGGAGAAGTCATAGAACATATAGTATTTCATAGCGATGCAATTTCTGTGTTAATTCGTCAATGTGAGGGAGCGAGGGATGCAGTAAAGAAGGAATAGTTTATCAACAAGGAGATACTCGTATCCCATAAGAAAATCCTGTCGTTTCCATAGAACGTCACTCGATTTAGAAGGAGAAGTCATAGAGCACATAGTATTTCATAGCGACCCAATTTCTGTGCTAATTCGTCAATGTGAGGGAGCGAGGGATGCAGTAAAGATGGAATAGCGCATCGGAGAGCAGATACTCGTATCGTAAAAAAAAAAAACCTGTTGTTTCCATAGAAACGTTACTCGATTTAGAAGGAGATGTCTTAGAACCAATGGTATTTCATAGCGACGCAATTTCTGTGTTAATTTGCCTATGTGAGGGAGCGAGGAATGCAGTTATGAGGGAATAGCGCATCGGAAAGGAGATACACATATCCCAAACGAAAATCCTGTCGTTTCCATAGAAACGTTACTCGATATAGAAGGAGAAGTCATAGAACCCATAGTATTTCATAGCGTCGCAATTTCTGTGTTAATTCGTCAATCTGAGGGAGCGAGGGGTGCAGTAAAGAAGGAATAGTGCATCGGAAAGGAGATACTCGTATCGTAAAAATAAATCCTGTTGTTTCGATAGAAACGTTACTCGATGTGGAAGGAGATGTCTTAGAACCAATGGTATTTCATAGCGACGCAATTTCTGTGTTAATTTGCCTAAATGAGGGAGCGAGGGATGCAGTTAAGAGGGAATGGCGCATCGGAAAGGAGATACACGTATCCCAATAGAAAATCCTGACGTTTCCATAGAAACGTTACTCGATTTAGAAGGAGAAGTCATAGAACCCATAGTATTTCATAGCGACGCAATTTCTGTGTTAATTCGTCAATGTGAGGGAGCGAGGGATGCAGTAAAGAAGGAATAGTGCGTTGGAAAGGAGATAGTCGTATCCCAAAAGAAAATCCTGTCGTTTCCATAGGTACATTACTCGTTTTAGAAGGAGAAGTCACAAAACAGATAGTATTCCATAGCGTCGCAATTTCTGTGTTAATTCGTCAATGTGAGGGAGCGAGGGATACAGTAAAGAAGGAATAGTGCATCGGAAAGGAGATACTCGTGTATCAAAAGAAAATCCTGTCGTTTCCTTAAAAAAGTTACTCGATTTACAAGGAGAGGTCATAGAACCCATAGTATTTCATAGCGACGCTATTTATGAGTTAATTCGTCAATGTGAGGGAGCGAGGGATGCAATTAAGAAGGAATAGTGCATCGGAAGGGAGATAGTCGTATCCAAAATGAAAATCCAATCGTTTCTATGGAAACGTTACTCGATGTAGAAGAAGAAGTCATAGAACCCATAGTATTTGATAGCGACGCAATTTCTGTGTTAATTCGTCAATGTGAGGGAGCGAGGGATGCAGTAAAGAATTAATAGTGCATCGGAAAGGAGATACTCGTATACCAAAAGAAAATCCTGTCGTATCCATAGAAACGTTACTCGATTTAGAAGGAGAAGTCATAGAACCCATAGGATTTCATAGCGACGCAATTTCTGTGCTTATTCGTCAATGTGAGGGAACGAGGGATGCAGTAAAGTAGGAGTAGTGCATCGGAAAGATGATACTCGTATCCCCTTTGCGCACGAGGAAGTTGCGGTGGCGATAAGAGAGCTATAGAATAAAAAAGCACCTGGACCCGACAGGATCCATGCAGAAGTGCTTAAGAGGCTAGCACCACAGATCACCCCATACTTAACAGAACTACTAAACGACGCCTTAAGGCTAGGCCGTGTACCGACAGTCTGGAAAACCTGGAAAACCTCAAATGCAGTCATCATACGAAAATCATCAGACAGAGACCAATCAGATCCGAAATCCTACAGACCAATATGCCTCATAAACACCATGGCAAAAATCCAAGAGAGGCTACTGTGTGACCGCTTGCAGGCTCACAGAACCCTACTTGGAATGAATCCCCACCAGTTTGGATTTCGGAAAGGGAAAAGCATCGATGATGCAATAAACAGAGCCTTAGAAATTACACAAAACACAGATAAAACATACTCTTTGGCAATCATGATAGACATCGCTGGAGCATTTGACAACCTGTGGTGGCCAGCACTGTTTCTGAGGTTACGCCAGATGGAAGTACCTGCAGCCCTATACAACAGTCTTTTAGACTGCTGCAGAGACAGAATAGTGGAATGGCGCGTGGGCAACCGGAAGGTAATAAGGAAAATTACCAAGGGATGTCCGCAGGGATCGATCTGTGGACCCATCTTCTGGGACATAATTTTTGAACCTCTCCTGCAACTGCTGGAGGAGGATATGAGGACAGACGGTGCTGTCGCCTATGCAGATGACCTACTGGTGGTTATCTCAGCAAATACAAGAGCCCAGCTAGAGAAGAAGGCGAGTGGCACACTGCAAACAATAACACAATGGTGCAACACAAACAAGCTCAAGATAGCGGGCAACAAAACAACATACACACTGCTCAAAGGGCAACTCAGACGCAATCCATCTATTAAAATACAGAACAACAACATAAAGAGAATGACGGTAACCCGCTACTTGGGCGTATACATAGATGAGAAGCTGAACTTCCATGAACATATCAGAATAACAACAAACAAGGCAGAAAAATTACTACATAAACTGGCAAGGATTAATTCAGGACAATACAGACTTCCTCTGTCAGTCACACGAACTTACCACTGCGCACTCTTCGAATCAGTGCTAAGCTTTGCGGCCAGTACATGGGCGCACAGACTCAACCTCGCCACAAACAGAACAGCGGTTAGGCGAGGGCAGAGAAGCGTCCTTCTGCGACTATCGGGAGCCTTCGGGACTACATCAGTTGAAGCACTGTGTGTCGTGCTAGGAATCTTCCCGATAGATATCACAATCAAATATCGGGCCGCTCTATACTGGTTAAAGATGGGTAGACTAGACCAGGTCAACATATTGACTGGTTCCCCGCTGAACAATAAGCGGGACCTCAAAAAATGGAAAATCGACACATGGCAACAGGAATGGGGCACAAGTGAAAAGGGACGGAGAGTATATACATTTTTTTCCGAACATAACGGAAAGATTAAGAATGAAACATGCCGATCCTAGCCGCGGCATGGTGCATTTCTTGACTGGCCACGGACCTTATCCCACGCACTTAAATCGCGTGAGTCTTAGAGACACATCAACGTGTCCATGTGGAGGTATGGGAACCCCCGAACACACAATCCTCTTCTGCGGGAAATACAGACAGCACAGGAACACACCTGGGATACAACACCTACAGACAGAGGAACACATATACGATGCGATCAGAACACCTGAACTTTGGGACATACTGAACGCACTAACAGACAAAATTTCTGACGAATGCCACAAAGAGTACAGGAACAGAAGACCACACAGACAATAAACCTATATGCAGCACCCAGACAGACACCATAGTGTGGAAGAACTAAACTAAGTCTCAATATAAAACAACTGATAAACTAAGTCTCAATATAAAACAACTGACATGCAATAGACTTACATAAGTAGACCTAAAACTGAATATAGATTAATGTATAAAATTAGACATAAACAGTGTCGGCGCACCGTCGCAATTGCCATCAGCTACCTCGGCCCTCTAAACCTGTATACAAGTAACCAGATAGAACATAAACAGAGATATCAAACGCCATAAATAGAATAGAATAGAACTTCCTAGGCTAAGGTTAGGGGACTGAGGATCAGAGGCTTGAAGATAAATCCCAAGGCGCTCATCCTCAGTCCCCTACGGTGGTGGGACTATCATCTCTTCCTTTCCTATCGTCTTTTCTCCTCTTCAGACTAAACTATTCCTTGTATTTCCTTCTTCCAATTCAAAATTAATTTTTGTAAAAATTTTGTTAAATCGGTTTTGGGAAAGCTGCCAAAGTAAAGAAAGAAATAAGAAAAAAAAAAAAAAAAGCACAGACCCGCCTCCACGTGGCGGGACACGGGCAACGGTGCGACCGGATGCGGGATCTGGTGTGAGTTTCATCAACTACATCAGTGTCCGCACACCGGTCGTAGCGGCCAAGTGGTCAAAATAGACCCACCTTAAGCACTTAGGTGGTGGGCCGTAAAATCAGGGCGGCAAGTGAAAAAAAAAAAAATCCCAAAAATATATCCTGTCGTTTGCATAGAAAGGTCATTCGATTTAGAATGAGAAGTCATAGAACCTATAGTATTTCATAGCGACGCAAATTCTGTGTTAATTCGTCAATGTGAGGGATCGAGGGATGCAGTAAAGAAGGAATAGTGCATCGGAAAGGAGATACTCGTATCCCATAAGAAAATCCTGTCGTTTCCATAGAAACGTTACTCGATTTAGAAGGAGAAGTCATAGGGCACATAGTATTCCATAGAGTCGCAAATCTGTGTTTATTCGTCAATGTTAGGGAGCCAGGGATGCAGTAAAGAAGGAATAGTGCATCGGAAAGGAGATACTCGTATCCCAAAAGAAAATCCTGTCGTTTCCATAGAAAAGCTACTCGATTTAGAAGGAGAAGTCATGGAACCCGTAGTACTTCATAGCGACGAAATTTCTGTGCTAATTCGTCAATGTGAGGGAGCGAGTGATGCAGTAAAGAAGGAATAGAGCATCGGAAAAGAGATACTCTTATACCAAAAGAAAATCCTGTCGTTTCCATAGAAACGTTACTCGATTTAGAAGGAGAAGTCAGAACCCATTGTATTTCATAGCGACACAATTTCTCTGCTTATTCGTCAATGTGATGGAGCGAGGGATGCAGTTAAGAGGAAATAGCGCATCGGAAAGGAGATACATGTATCCCAATAGAAAATCCTGACGTTTCCATAGAAACGTTACTCGATTTAGAAGGAGAAGTCATAGAACCCACAGTATTTCATAGCGACGCAATTTCTGTGTTAATTCGTCAATGTGAGGGAGCGAGGGATGCGGTAAAGAAGGAATAGTGCTTCGGAAAGGAGATACTCCTATACCAAAAGAAAATCCTGTCGTTTCCATAGAAACGTTACTCATTTTAGAACGAGAAGTCATACAACTCATAGTATTTCAGTGCGACGCAATTTCTGTGTTAATTCGTCAATGTGAGGGAGTGAGGGATGCAGTAAAGAAGGAATAGTGCGTCGGAAAGGAGATAGTCGTATCCCAAAAGAAAATCCTGTCGTTTCCATAGGAACATTACTCTATTTAGAAGGAGAAGTCTTAGAACCCATAGTATTTCATAGCGACGCAATGTCTGTGCTTATTCGTCAATGTGAGGGAACGAGGGATGCAGTAAAGAAGGAATAGTGCAACGGAAAGGAGATACTCGTACCCCAAAGAAAATCCTGTCGTTTCCATAGAAACGTTACTCGTTTTAGAAGGACGAGTCATAGAACACATAGTATTTCATAGCGACACATTTTCATTGTTAATTCGTCAATGTGTGGGAGCGAGATATGCAGTAAAGAAGGAATAGTGCATCGGAAAGGAGATACTCGTATCCCAAAAGAAAATCCTGTCGTTTCCATAGAAACGTTACTCGATTTAGAAGGAGAAGTCACAGAACAGATAGTATTCCATAGCGTCGCAATTTCTGAGTTCATTGGTCAATGTGAGGGAGCGAGGGATGCAGTAAAGAAGGAATAGTGCATCGGAAAGGAGATACTCGTATCGCAAAAGAAAATCCTGTCGTTTCCATAGAAAAGTTACTCGATTTACAAGGAGAAGTCATAGCACCCATAGTATTTCATAGCGATGCTATTTCTGCGTTAATTCGCCAATGTGAGGGAGCGAGGGATGCAGTAAAGAAGGAATAGTGAATCGGAAAGGAGATACTCGTATACCAAAAGAAAATCCTGTAGTATCCATAGAAACGTTACTCGATTTAGAAGGAGAAGTCATAGAACCCATAGGATATCATAGCGACGCAATTTCTGTGCTTATTCGTCAATGTGAGGGAACGAGGGAAGCTGTAAAGTAGGAATAGTGCATCGGAAAGATGAAACACGTATCCCAAAAATATATCCTGTCGTTTGCATAGAAAGGTCACTCGATTTAGAAGGAGAAGTCATAGAACACATAGTATTTCATAGCGACGCAAAATCTGTTTTAATTCGTGAATGTGAGGGATCGAGAGATGCAGTAAAGAAGGAATAGTGCATCGGAAAGGAGATAGTCGTATCACAAAAGAACATCCTGTCGTTTCCACAGAAACGTTACTCGATTTTGAAGGCGAAGTCATAGAACCCATAGTATTTCATAGCGATGCAATTTCTGTGTTAATTCGTCAATGTGAGGGAGCGAGGGATGCAGTAAAGAAGGAATAGTTTATCAACAAGGAGATACTCGTATCCCATAAGAAAATCCTGTCGTTTCCATAGAACGTCACTCGATTTAGAAGGAGGAGTCATAGAGCACATAGTATTTCATAGCGACCCAATTTCTGTGCTAATTCGTCAATGTGAGGGAGCGAGGGATGCAGTAAAGATGGAATAGCGCATCGGAGAGCAGATACTCGTATCGTAAAAAAAAAAACCTGTTGTTTCCATAGAAACGTTACTCGATTTAGAAGGAGATGTCTTAGAACCAATGGTATTTCATAGCGACGCAATTTCTGTGTTAATTTGCCTATGTGAGGGAGCGAGGAATGCAGTTAAGAGGGAATAGCGCATCGGAAAGGAGATACACATATCCCAAACGAAAATCCTGTCGTTTCCATAGAAACGTTACTCGATATAGAAGGAGAAGTCATAGAACCCATAGTATTTCATAGCGTCGCAATTTCTGTGTTAATTCGTCAATCTGAGGGAGCGAGGGGTGCAGTAAAGAAGGAATAGTGCATCGGAAAGGAGATACTCGTATCGTAAAAATAAATCCTGTTGTTTCGATAGAAACGTTACTCGATGTGGAAGGAGATGTCTTAGAACCAATGGTATTTCATAGCGACGCAATTTCTGTGTTAATTTGCCTAAATGAGGGAGCGAGGGATGCAGTTAAGAGGGAATGGCGCATCGGAAAGGAGATACACGTATCCCAATAGAAAATCCTGACGTTTCCATAGAAACGTTACTCGATTTAGAAGGAGAAGTCATAGAACCCATAGTATTTCATAGCGACGCAATTTCTGTGTTAATTCGTCAATGTGAGGGAGCGAGGGATGCAGTAAAGAAGGAATAGTGCGTTGGAAAGGAGATAGTCGTATCCCAAAAGAAAATCCTGTCGTTTCCATAGGTACATTACTCGTTTTAGAAGGAGAAGTCACAAAACAGATAGTATTCCATAGCGTCGCAATTTCTGTGTTAATTCGTCAATGTGAGGGAGCGAGGGATACAGTAAAGAAGGAATAGTGCATCGGAAAGGAGATACTCGTGTATCAAAAGAAAATCCTGTCGTTTCCTTAAAAAAGTTACTCGATTTACAAGGAGAGGTCATAGAACCCATAGTATTTCATAGCGACGCTATTTATGAGTTAATTCGTCAATGTGAGGGAGCGAGGGATGCAATTAAGAAGGAATAGTGCATCGGAAGGGAGATAGTCGTATCCAAAATGAAAATCCAATCGTTTCTATGGAAACGTTACTCGATGTAGAAGAAGAAGTCATAGAACCCATAGTATTTGATAGCGACGCAATTTCTGTGTTAATTCGTCAATGTGAGGGAGCGAGGGATGCAGTAAAGAATTAATAGTGCATCGGAAAGGAGATACTCGTATACCAAAAGAAAATCCTGTCGTATCCATAGAAACGTTACTCGATTTAGAAGGAGAAGTCATAGAACCCATAGGATTTCATAGCGACGCAATTTCTGTGCTTATTCGTCAATGTGAGGGAACGAGGGATGCAGTAAAGTAGGAGTAGTGCATCGGAAAGATGATACTCGTATCCCCTTTGCGCACGAGGAAGTTGCGGTGGCGATAAGAGAGCTATAGAATAAAAAAGCACCTGGACCCGACAGGATCCATGCAGAAGTGCTTAAGAGGCTAGCACCACAGATCACCCCATACTTAACAGAACTACTAAACGACGCCTTAAGGCTAGGCCGTGTACCGACAGTCTGGAAAACCTGGAAAACCTCAAATGCAGTCATCATACGAAAATCATCAGACAGAGACCAATCAGATCCGAAATCCTACAGACCAATATGCCTCATAAACACCATGGCAAAAATCCAAGAGAGGCTACTGTGTGACCGCTTGCAGGCTCACAGAACCCTACTTGGAATGAATCCCCACCAGTTTGGATTTCGGAAAGGGAAAAGCATCGATGATGCAATAAACAGAGCCTTAGAAATTACACAAAACACAGATAAAACATACTCTTTGGCAATCATGATAGACATCGCTGGAGCATTTGACAACCTGTGGTGGCCAGCACTGTTTCTGAGGTTACGCCAGATGGAAGTACCTGCAGCCCTATACAACAGTCTTTTAGACTGCTGCAGAGACAGAATAGTGGAATGGCGCGTGGGCAACCGGAAGGTAATAAGGAAAATTACCAAGGGATGTCCGCAGGGATCGATCTGTGGACCCATCTTCTGGGACATAATTTTTGAACCTCTCCTGCAACTGCTGGAGGAGGATATGAGGACAGACGGTGCTGTCGCCTATGCAGATGACCTACTGGTGGTTATCTCAGCAAATACAAGAGCCCAGCTAGAGAAGAAGGCGAGTGGCACACTGCAAACAATAACACAATGGTGCAACACAAACAAGCTCAAGATAGCGGGCAACAAAACAACATACACACTGCTCAAAGGGCAACTCAGACGCAATCCATCTATTAAAATACAGAACAACAACATAAAGAGAATGACGGTAACCCGCTACTTGGGCGTATACATAGATGAGAAGCTGAACTTCCATGAACATATCAGAATAACAACAAACAAGGCAGAAAAATTACTACATAAACTGGCAAGGATTAATTCAGGACAATACAGACTTCCTCTGTCAGTCACACGAACTTACCACTGCGCACTCTTCGAATCAGTGCTAAGCTTTGCGGCCAGTACATGGGCGCACAGACTCAACCTCGCCACAAACAGAACAGCGGTTAGGCGAGGGCAGAGAAGCGTCCTTCTGCGACTATCGGGAGCCTTCGGCACTACATCAGTTGAAGCACTGTGTGTCGTGCTAGGAATCTTCCCGATAGATATCACAATCAAATATCGGGCCGCTCTATACTGGTTAAAGATGGGTAGACTAGACCAGGTCAACATATTGACTGGTTCCCCGCTGAACAATAAGCGGGACCTCAAAAAATGGAAAATCGACACATGGCAACAGGAATGGGGCACAAGTGAAAAGGGACGGAGAGTATATACATTTTTTTCCGAACATAACGGAAAGATTAAGAATGAAACATGCCGATCCTAGCCGCGGCATGGTGCATTTCTTGACTGGCCACGGACCTTATCCCACGCACTTAAATCGCGTGAGTCTTAGAGACACATCAACGTGTCCATGTGGAGGTATGGGAACCCCCGAACACACAATCCTCTTCTGCGGGAAATACAGACAGCACAGGAACACACCTGGGATACAACACCTACAGACAGAGGAACACATATACGATGCGATCAGAACACCTGAACTTTGGGACATACTGAACGCACTAACAGACAAAATTTCTGACGAATGCCACAAAGAGTACAGGAACAGAAGACCACACAGACAATAAACCTATATGCAGCACCCAGACAGACACCATAGTGTGGAAGAACTAAACTAAGTCTCAATATAAAACAACTGATAAACTAAGTCTCAATATAAAACAACTGACATGCAATAGACTTACATAAGTAGACCTAAAACTGAATATAGATTAATGTATAAAATTAGACATAAACAGTGTCGGCGCACCGTCGCAATTGCCATCAGCTACCTCGGCCCTCTAAACCTGTATACAAGTAACCAGATAGAACATAAACAGAGATATCAAACGCCATAAATAGAATAGAATAGAACTTCCTAGGCTAAGGTTAGGGGACTGAGGATCAGAGGCTTGAAGATAAATCCCAAGGCGCTCATCCTCAGTCCCCTACGGTGGTGGGACTATCATCTCTTCCTTTCCTATCGTCTTTTCTCCTCTTCAGACTAAACTATTCCTTGTATTTCCTTCTTCCAATTCAAAATTAATTTTTGTAAAAATTTTGTTAAATCGGTTTTGGGAAAGCTGCCAAAGTAAAGAAAGAAATAAGAAAAAAAAAAAAAAAGCACAGACCCGCCTCCACGTGGCGGGACACGGGCAACGGTGCGACCGGATGCGGGATCTGGTGTGAGTTTCATCAACTACATCAGTGTCCGCACACCGGTCGTAGCGGCCAAGTGGTCAAAATAGACCCACCTTAAGCACTTAGGTGGTGGGCCGTAAAATCAGGGCGGCAAGTGAAAAAAAAAAAAAATCCCAAAAATATATCCTGTCGTTTGCATAGAAAGGTCATTCGATTTAGAATGAGAAGTCATAGAACCTATAGTATTTCATAGCGACGCAAATTCTGTGTTAATTCGTCAATGTGAGGGATCGAGGGATGCAGTAAAGAAGGAATAGTGCATCGGAAAGGAGATACTCGTATCCCATAAGAAAATCCTGTCGTTTCCATAGAAACGTTACTCGATTTAGAAGGAGAAGTCATAGGGCACATAGTATTCCATAGAGTCGCAAATCTGTGTTTATTCGTCAATGTTAGGGAGCCAGGGATGCAGTAAAGAAGGAATAGTGCATCGGAAAGGAGATACTCGTATCCCAAAAGAAAATCCTGTCGTTTCCATAGAAAAGCTACTCGATTTAGAAGGAGAAGTCATGGAACCCGTAGTACTTCATAGCGACGAAATTTCTGTGCTAATTCGTCAATGTGAGGGAGCGAGTGATGCAGTAAAGAAGGAATAGAGCATCGGAAAAGAGATACTCTTATACCAAAAGAAAATCCTGTCGTTTCCATAGAAACGTTACTCGATTTAGAAGGAGAAGTCAGAACCCATTGTATTTCATAGCGACACAATTTCTCTGCTTATTCGTCAATGTGATGGAGCGAGGGATGCAGTTAAGAGGAAATAGCGCATCGGAAAGGAGATACATGTATCCCAATAGAAAATCCTGACGTTTCCATAGAAACGTTACTCGATTTAGAAGGAGAAGTCATAGAACCCACAGTATTTCATAGCGACGCAATTTCTGTGTTAATTCGTCAATGTGAGGGAGCGAGGGATGCGGTAAAGAAGGAATAGTGCTTCGGAAAGGAGATACTCCTATACCAAAAGAAAATCCTGTCGTTTCCATAGAAACGTTACTCATTTTAGAACGAGAAGTCATACAACTCATAGTATTTCAGTGCGACGCAATTTCTGTGTTAATTCGTCAATGTGAGGGAGTGAGGGATGCAGTAAAGAAGGAATAGTGCGTCGGAAAGGAGATAGTCGTATCCCAAAAGAAAATCCTGTCGTTTCCATAGGAACATTACTCTATTTAGAAGGAGAAGTCTTAGAACCCATAGTATTTCATAGCGACGCAATTTCTGTGCTTATTCGTCAATGTGAGGGAACGAGGGATGCAGTAAAGAAGGAATAGTGCAACGGAAAGGAGATACTCGTACCCCAAAGAAAATCCCGTCGTTTCCATAGAAACGTTACTCGTTTTAGAAGGACGAGTCATAGAACACATAGTATTTCATAGCGACACATTTTCATTGTTAATTCGTCAATGTGTGGGAGCGAGATATGCAGTAAAGAAGGAATAGTGCATCGGAAAGGAGATACTCGTATCCCAAAAGAAAATCCTGTCGTTTCCATAGAAACGTTACTCGATTTAGAAGGAGAAGTCACAGAACAGATAGTATTCCATAGCGTCGCAATTTCTGTGTTAATTCGTCAATGTGAGGGAGCGAGGGATGCAGTAAAGAAGGAATAGTGCGTCGGAAAGGAGATACTCGTATAGCAAAAGAAAATCCTGTCGTTTCCATAGAAAAGTTACTCGATTTACAAGGAGAAGTCATAGCACCCATAGTATTTCATAGCGACGCTATTTCTGCGTTAATTCGTCAATGTGAGGGAGCGAGGGATGCAGTAAAGAAGGAATAGTGCATCGGAAAGGAGATACTCGTATACCAAAAGAAAATCCTGTAGTATCCATAGAAACGTTACTGGATTTAGAAGGAGAAGTCATAGAACCCATAGGATATCATAGCGACGCAATTTCTGTGCTTATTCGTCAATGTGAGAGAACGAGGGAAGCTGTAAAGTAGGAATAGTGCATCGGAAAGATGAAACACGTATCCCAAAAATATATCCTGTCGTTTGCATAGAAAGGTCCCTCGATTTAGAAGGAGAAGTCATAGAACACATAGTATTTCATAGCGACGCAAAATCTGTTTTAATTCGTGAATGTGAGGGATCGAGAGATGCAGTAAAGAAGGAATAGTGCATCGGAAAGGAGATAGTCGTATCACAAAAGAACATCCTGTCGGTTCCACAGAAACGTTACTCGATTTTGAAGGAGAAGTCATAGAACCCATAGTATTTCATAACGATGCAATTTCTGTGTTAATTCGTCAATGTGAGGGAGCGAGGGATGCAGTAAAGAAGGAATAGTTTATCAACAAGGAGATACTCGTATCCCATAAGAAAATCCTGTCGTTTCCATAGAACGTCACTCGATTTAGAAGGAGAAGTCATAGAGCACATAGTATTCCATAGAGTCGCAAATCTGTGTTAATTCGTCAATGTTAGGGAGCCAGGGATGCAGTAAAGAAGGAATAGTGCATCGGAAAGGAGATACTCGTATCGCAATAGAAAATCCTGTCGTTTCCATAGAAACGTTACTCGATTTAGAAGGAGAAGTCATGGAACCCGTAGTATTTCTTAGCGACGAAATTTCTGTATTAATTCGTCAATGTGAGGGAGCGAGGGATGCAGTAAAGAAGGAATAGTGAATCGGAAAAGAGATACTCTTATACCAAAAGAGAATCCTGTCGTTTCCATAGAAACGTTACTCGATTTAGAAGGAGAAGTCAGAACCCATAGTATTTCATAGCGACGCAATTTCTCTGCTTATTCGTCAATGTGAGGGAGCAAGGGATGCAGTTAAGAGGGAATAGCGCATCGGAAAGGAGATACATGTATCCCAATAGAAAATCCTGACGTTTCCATAGAAACGTTACTCGATTTAGAACGAGAAGTCATAGAACCCATAGTATTTCATAGCGACGCAATTTCTGTGTTAATTCGTCAGATTGAGGGAGCGAGGGATGCAGTAAAGAAGGAATAGTGTTTCGGAAAGGAGATACTCCTATACCAAAAGAAAATCCTGTCGTTTCCATAGAAACGTTACTCATTTTAGAAGGAGAAGTCATAGAACTCATAGAATTTCATTGCGAAGCAATTTCTGTGTTAATTTGTCAATGTGTGGGAGCGAGGGATGCAGTAAAGAAAGAATAGTGCGTCGTAAAGGAGATATTCGGATCCCAAAAGAAAATCCTGTCGTTTCCATAGAAACGTTACTCGATTTAGAGGGAGAAGGCACAGAACAGATAATATTCCATAGCGTCGCTATTTCTGTGTTAATTCGTCAATGTCAGGGAGCGAGGGATGCAGTAAAGAAGGAATAGTGTATCGGAAAGGAGATACTCGTATCCCAAAAGAAAATCCTGTCGTTTCCATAGAAAAGTTACTCGATTTACAAGGAGAAGTCACAGAACCCATAGTATTTCATAGCGACGCTCTTTCTGAGTTAATTCGTCAATGTGAGGGACGAGGGATGCTGTAAAGTAGGAATAGTGCATCGGAAAGATGGTACTCGTATCCCAAAAATATATCCTGTCGTTTGCATAGAAAGGTCACTCGATTTAGAAGGAGAAATCATAGAGCCCATAGTATTTCATAGCGACGCAACTTCTGTGTTAGTTCGTCAATGTGAGGGATCGAGGGATGCAGTAAAGAAGGAATAGTGAATCGGAAAGGAGATAGTCGTATCACAAAAGAACATCCTGTCGTTTCCAAAGAAGCGTTACTTGATTTTGAAGAAGATGTCATAGAACCCATAGTATTTCATAGCGATGCAATTTCTGTGTTAATTCGTCAGTATGAGGGAGCGAGGGATGCAGTAAAGAAGGAATAGTTTATCAACAAGGAGATACTCGTATCCCATAAGAAATTCCTGTCGTTTCCATAGAAACGTTACTCGATTTAGAAGGAGAAATCATAGAGCACATAGTATTCCATAGAGTCGCAAATCAGTATTAATTCGTCAATGTTAGGGAGCCAGGGATGCAGTAAAGAAGGAATAGTGCATCGGAAAGGAGATACTCGTATCCCAATAGAAAATCCTTTCGTTTCCATAGAAACGTTACTCGATTTAGAAGGAGAAGTCATAGAACCCGTAGTATTTCATAGCGACGAAATTTCTGTGTTTATTCGTCAATGTGAGGGTGCGAGGGATGCAGTGAAGAAGGAATAGTGCATCGGAAAAGAGATACTCTTATACCAAAAGAAAATCCTGTCGTTTCCATAGAAACGTTACTCGATTTAGAAGGAGAAGTCAGAACCCATAGTATTTCATGGCGACGCAATTTCTCTGCTTATTCGTCATCGTGAGTGAGCGAGGGATGCAGTAAAGAAATAATATTCCATCGGAAAGGAGGTACTCGTATCATAAAAGAAAATCCTGTCGTTTCCATAGAAACGTTACTCGATTTAGAAGGAGAAGTCATAGAACCCATAGTATTTCATAGCGACGCAATTTCTGTGTTAATTCGTCAATGTGAGGGAGCGAGGGATGCAGTAAAGAAGGAATAGTGCATGGGAATGGAGGTACTCGCATCATAAAAGAAAATCCTGTCGTTTCCAGAGAAACGTTACTCGCTTTAGAAGGAGAAGTCATGGAACCCATACTATTTCATAGCGACGCAATTTCTGTGTTAATTCGTCAATGTGAGGGAGCGAGAGATGCAGTAAAGACGGAATAGGGCATCGGAAAGGAGATACTCGTATCCCAAAAGAAAATCCTGTCGTTTCAATAGAAACGTTACTCGATTTAGAGAGAGAAGTTATAGAACATATAGTATTTCATAGCGACGCAACCTCTGTGTTAATTCGTCAATGTGAGGGTGCGAGGGATGCAATAATGAAGGAATAGTGCATCGGAAAGAAGATACTCGGATCCGAAAAGAAAATCCTGTCCTTTCCATAGAAACGTTACTCGATTTAGAAGGAGAAGTCATAGAGCACATACTATTCCATAGCGTCGCAATTTCTGTGTTAATTCGTCAATGCGATGGAGCCAGGTATGGGGAAAGGAAGGAATAGTGCATCGGAAAGGAGATAGTCGTTTCCCAAGCGGAAATCCTGTCGTTTCCATAGAAACGTTACTCGATTTAGAAGGAGAAGTCATAGAATCCATCAGATTTCATAGCGACGCAATTTCTGAGCTTATTCGTCAATGTTAGGGAACGAGGGATGCAGTAAAGTAGGAATAGTGCATCGGAAAGGAGATACACGTATCTCTAAGGAAAATCCTGCCGTTTCCATAGAAACGTTACTCGATTTAGAAGGAGAAGTCATGGAATCCATAGTATTTCATAGAGACGCAATTTCATTGTTAATTCGCCAATGTGAGGGAGCGAGGGATGCTGTAAAGAAGAAATAATGCATCGGAAAGGAGATACTCGTATCCCTAAAGAAAACCTGTCGTTTCAATAGAAACGTTACTCGATTTAGAAGGAGAAGTTATAGAACACATAGTATTTCATAGCGACGCAATATCAGTGTTAATTCGTCAATGTGAGGGAGCGAGGGATGCAGTAAAGAAGGAAAAGTGCTTCGGCAAGGAGATACTCGTATACCAAAAGAAAATCCTGTCGTTTCCATGGAAACGTTACTCGATTTAGAAGGAGAAGTCATAGAACACATAGTATTTCATAGCGACGCAATTACTCTGTTTATTCGTCAATGAGAGAGAGCGAGGGATGCAGTAAATGACTAATATTGCCTCGGAGAGGAAGTGCTCGTATCATAAAAGAAAATCCTGTCGTTTCCATAGAAACGTTACTCGATTTAGAAGGAGAAGTCAAGGATCACATAGTATTTCATAGCGACGCAATTTCTGTGTTAATACGTCAATGTGCGGGAGCGAGAGATGCAGTAAAGAGGGAATAGTGCATCGGAAAGGAGATACATGTATCCCAAAAGAAAATCCAGTCGTTTCCATTGAAACGTTACTCGATTTAGAAGGAGAAGTCGCAGAACGCATTGTATATCATAGCGACGCAATTTCCGTGTTAATTAGTCAATATGAGGGAGCGAAGGATGCAGTAAAGAAGAAATAGTGCATCGGATAGCAGATACTCGTATCCCATAAGAAAATCCTATCGTTTCAATAATAACGTAACTCGATTTAGAAAGAGAAGTTATAGAACCCATAGTATTTCATTTCGACCCAATTTCTGGGTTAATTCGTCAATGTGAGAGTGCGAGGGATGCAATAAAGAAGGAATAGTTAATCGGAAAGGAGACAGACGTATCCCAAGAGAAAATCCTCTCGTTTCCATAGAAACGTAACTCGATTTAGAAGGAGACGTCATATAACCCATAGTATTTCATAACGTCGCAATTTCTGTGTTAATTCGTCAATGTGAGGAAGCGAGGGATGCAGTAAAGAGAGAATAGTGCTTCGGCAAGGAGATACTCGTATACCAAAAGAAAATCCAGTCGTTTCCATAGAAACATTACTCGATTTAGATGGAGAAGTCATAGAACCCATAGTATTTCATAGCGACGCAATTTCTGTGTTAATTCGTCAATGTGAGGGAGCGAGGGATGCAGTAAAGAAGGAATAGTGCTTCGGAAAGGAGATACTCCTATACCAAAAGAAAATCCTGTTGTTTACATAGAAACGTTACTCATTTTATAAGGAGAAGTCATAGAACCCAATGTATTTCATTGCGACGCAATTTCTGTGTTAATTTGTCAATGTGTGGGAGCGAGGGATGCAGTAAAGAAGGAATAGTGCGTCGGAAAGGAGATACTCGTATCCCAAAAGAAAATCCTGTCGTTTCCATAGAAACGTTGCTCGATTTAGAAGGAGAAGTCACAGAACAGATAGTATTCCGTAGCGTCGCTATTTCTGTGTTAATTCGTCAATGTGAGGGAGCGAGGGATGCAGTAAAGAACTAGCATTGCATCGGAAAGGAGGTACTCGTACCATAGAAGAAAATCCTGTCGTTTCCATAGAAACGTTACTCGATTTAGAAGGAGAAGTCATAGAACCCATAGTATTTTATAGCGACGCAATTTCTGTGTTAATTCGTCAATGTGAGGCAGCGAGAGATGCAGTAAAGACGGAATAGGGCATCGGAAAGGAGATACTCGTATCCCAAAAGAAAATCCTGTCGTTTCAGTAGAAACGTTACTCGATTTAGAGAGAGAAGTTATAGAACATATAGTATTTCATAGCGACGCAACCTCTGTGTTAATTCGTCAATGTGGGAAGCGAGGGATGCAAGAAAGAAGGAATAGTGCATCGGAAATGAGATACTCGGATCCGAAAAGAAAATCCTGTCATTTCCATAGAAACGTTACTCGATTTAGAAGGAGAAGTCATAGAATCCATCAGATTTCATAGCGACGCAATTTCTGAGCTTATTCGTCAATGTTAGGGAACGAGGGATGCAGTAAAGTAGGAATAGTGCCTCGGAATGGAGATACACGTATCTCTAAGGAAAATCCTGTCGTTTCCATAGAAACGTTACTCGATTTAGAAGGAGAAGTCATAGAATCCATAGTATTTCATAGAGACGCAATTTCATTGTTAATTCGCCAATGTAAGGGAGCGAGGGATGCTGTAAAGAAGAAATAATGCATCGGAAAGGAGATACTCGTATCCCTAAAGAAAAATCTGTCATTTCAATAGAAACGTTACTCGATTTAGAAGGAGAAGTCATGGAACACATAGTACTTTATAGCGACGCAATTTCTGTGTTAATTCGTCAATGTGCGGGAGCGAGTGATGCAGTAAAGGGGGAATAGTGCATCGGAAAGGAGATACTCGCATCCCAAAAGAAAATCCAGTCGTTTCCATTACAACGTTACTCGATTTAGAAGGAGAAGTCGTAGAACGCATAGTATATCATAGCGACGCAATTTCTGTGTTAATTAGTCAATATGAGGGAGCGAGGGATGCAGTAAAGAAGAAATAGTGCATCGGATAGCAGATACTCGTATCCCATAAGAAATTCCTGTCGTTTCAATAATAACGTAACTCGATTTAGAAAGAGAAGTTATAGAACCCAAAGTATTTCATTTCGACCCAATTTCTGGGTTAATTCGTCAATGTGAGAGTGCGAGGGATGCAATAAAGAAGGAATAGTGCATCGGAAAGGAGATAGACGCATCCCAAAAGAAAATCCTCTCGTTTCCATACAAACGTAACTCGATTTAGAAGGAGACGTCATATAACCCATAGTATTTCATAAGGTCGCAATTTCTGTGTTAATTCGTCAATGTGAGGGAGCGAGGGATGCAGTAAAGAAGGAATAGTGCTTCGGCAAGGAGATACTCGTATACCAAAAGAAAATCCTGTCGATTCCACAGAAACGTTACTCGATTTAGATGGAGAAGTCATAGAACCCATAGTATTTCATAGCGACGCAATCTCTGTGTTAATTCGTGAATGTGAGGGAGCGAGGAATGCAGTAGAGAAGGAATTGTGCATCGGAAAGGAGGGACTCGTATCCCATAAGAAAATCCTGTCGTTTCCATAGAAACGCTACTCGATTTAGATGGAGAAGTCATAGAAGACATAGTATTCCATAGAGTCGCAATACCTGTATTAATTCGTCAATGTGAGGGAGCCAGGGATGCAGTAAAGAAGGAATAGTTCATCGGAAGGGAGATGCTCGTGTCCCAAAAGAAAATCCTGTCGTTTCCATAGAAACGTTACTCGATTTAGAAGGAGAAGTCATGGAACCCCTAGTATTTCATAGCGAAGCAATTTCTGTGTTAATTCGTCAATGTGAGGGAGCGAGGGATTCAGTGGAGAAGGAATTGTGTAACGGAAAGGAGAGACTCGTATAACGAAAGAAAATCCTGTCGTTTCTATAGAAACGATACTCGATTTAAAACGAGAAGTCATAGAACCCATAGTATTTCATAGCGACGCAATTTCTGTGTTAATTCGTCAATATGAGGTAGCGAGGGATGCAGTAAAGAAGGAATAGTGCATCGGAAAAGAGGTACTCGTATCCCAATAGAAAATCCTGTCGTTTCCACAGAAACGTTACTCGATTTAGAAAGAGAAATTATAGAACCCATAGTATTTCATAGCGACGCAACCTCTGTGTTAATTCGTCAATGTAAGGGTGCGAGTAATGCAATAAAGAAGGAATAGTGAATCGGAAAGGAGATACACGGATCCGGAAAGAAAAGCCTGTCATTTCCATAGAAGCGTTACTCGATTTAGAAGGAAAAGTCATAGGGAACATAGTATTCCACAGCGTCGCAATTTCTGTGTCAATTCGTCTATGTGATGGAGCCAGGGATGGAGTAAGGAAGGAACAGTGCATCGGAAAGGAGATACTCGTATCTCATAGGAAAATCCTGTCGTTTCCAAAGAAACGTTACTCGATTTAGAACGAGAAGTCATAGAATCCATGGTATTTCATAGAGACGCAATCTCGTTGTTAATTCGTCAATGTGAGGGAGCGAGGGATGCGGTAAAGAAGAAATAATGCATCGGAAAGGAGATACTTGTATCCCAAAAGACAAACCTGTCGTATCAATAGAAACGTCACTCGATTTAGAAGGAGAAGTTATAGAACACATAGTATATCATAGCGACGCAGTATCAGTGTTAATTCCTCTATGTGAGGGAGCTAGGGGTACAGTAGTGGAGGAATAGTGCATCGGAAAGGAGATACTCGTATCCCAAAAGGAAATCCTTTCGATTCCGTAGAAACATTACTCGATTTTGAAGGAGAAATCGTAGAACCCATAGTAATTCATAGCGACACAATTTCTGTGTTAATTCGACAATGTGAGGGAGCGAGGGATGCAGTAATGAAGGAAAAGTGCATCGGAAAGGAGATACTCGTATCCCAAAAGACAAACCTGTCGTATCAATAGAAACGTCACTCGATTTAGAAGGAGAAGTTATAGAACACATAGTATATCATAGCGACGCAGTATCAGTGTTAATTCCTCTATGTGAGGGAGCTAGGGGTACAGTAGAGGAGGAATAGTGCATCGGAAAGGAGATACTCGTATCCCATAAGAAAATTCTGTCGTTTCCTTAGAAACGTTACTCGATTTAGAAGGAGAAGTCATAGAGCACATTGTATTCCATGGAGTCGCAATTTCTGTGTTAATTCGTGAATGTGAGGGAGTCACGGCTGCAGAAACGAAGGACTAGTGATCCGAAAGGAGATAGACGTATAACAAAGGAAAATCCTGTCGTTTCCATAGGAACGTTACTCGATTTGGAAGGAGAAGTCATAGAACACATAGTATTTCATAGCGACGCAATTTATGTGTTAATTCGTCAATGTGAGGGAGCGAGGGATGCAGGATAGAAGGAATAGTGCATAGGAAAATAGATACTCGTATACCAGTATACCAAAAGAAAATCCTGTCGTTTCCTTAGAAACGTTTCTCAATTTAGAAAGAGAAGTCATAGAACCCAAGGTATTTCATAGCGACGCAATTTCTGTGTTAATTCGTCAATGTGAGGTAGCGAGGGATGCAGTATAGGAGGAATAGTGCAGCGGAAAGGAGATACTCGTATGCGAAAATAATATTTTGTCGTTAGCATAGAAACGTTACTCGATTTAGAGGGAGAAATCATAGAACCCATAGTATTTCATAGCGACGGAATTTCGGTGTTAATTCGTCAATGTGAGGGAGCGAGGGATGCAGTAAAGAAGGAATAGGGCATCGGAAATGAGATACTCGTATCCCAAAAGAAAATCCAGTCGTTTCCATAGAAACGTAACTCGTTTTATAAGAGAAGTCATAGAACCCATAGTAATTCATACTGACGCAATTTCAGTGTTAATTCTTCAATGTGAGGGTGCGAGGAATGCAATAAAGAAGGAATAGTGCATCGGAAAGGAGATACTCGGATCCCAAACGAAAATCCTGTCGTTTCCATAGAAACGTTATTCGATTTAGAAGGAGAAGTCATAGAACACATAGTAATTCATAGCGACGCAGTTTCTGTGTTAATTCGTCAATGTGAGGGAGCGAGGCATGCAGGATAGAAGGAATAGTGCATCGGAGAGGAGATACTCGTATGCCAAACGAAAATCCTGTCGTTTCCATGTAAACGTTACTCGATTTAGAAGGAGAAGTCATAGAACCCATAGTAATTCATAGCGACGCAATATCTGTGTTAATTCGTCAATCTGAGGGAGCGAGGGATGCAGCAAAGCAGGAATAGTGCAGCGGAGTGGGGATACTCGTATCTCAAAAGAAAATCCTTTTGTTTCCATTGAAACGTTACTCGATTTAGAAGGAGATGTCATAGAACCAATGGTATTTCAGAGCGACGCAATTTCTGTGTTAATTCGTCAATGTGAGGGAGCGAGGGATGCAGTAAAGAAGGGATAGTGCATCGGAAAGGAGATACTCGTATCCCAAAGGAAAATCCAGTCGTCTCCATGGAAACGTTACTCGATTTAGAAGGAGAAGTCATAGAACTCATAGTATTTCATAGCGACGCATTTTCTGTGCGTATTCGTCAATGTAAGGGAACGAGGCAATCAGTAAAGTAGGAATAGTGAATCGGTAAGGAGATACTCGTATCTCAAAGTAAAATCGTGTCGTTTCCATTGAAACGTTACTCGATTTAGAAGGAGAAGTCATAGAACCCATAGTATTTCATAGAGACGTAATTTCATTGTTAATTCGTCAATGTGAGGGATCGAGGGATGCAGTAGAGGAGGAATAGTGCATCGGAAAGGAGATACTCGTATCCCAAAAGAAAATTCTGTCGTTTCCATCGAAACGTAACTCGATTTTTAAGGAGAAATCATAGAAACCATAGTATTTCATAGCGACGCAATCTCTGTGTTAATTCATCAATGTGAGGGTGCGAGGAATGCAATAAAGAAGGAATAGTGCATCGGAAAGGAGATACTCGGATCCGATAAGAAAATCCTGTCCTCTCCATAGAAACGATTTTCGATTTGGAAGGAGAAGTCATAGAGCACATAGTATTCCATGGCGTCGCAATTTCTGCGTTAGTTCGTGAATGTGAGGGAGCCAGGGATGCAGTAAAGAGGGGCTAGTGCATCGGAAAGGAAATAGACGTATTCCAAAAGAAAATCACGTCGTTTCCATAGAACGTTACGCGATTTAGAAGGAGAAGTCATAGAACCCATAGTAGTTCATAGCGACGCAATATCTGTGTTAATTCGTCAATCTGAGGGAGCGAGGGATGCAGTAAAGAAGGAATAGTGCATCGGAAAGGAGGTACTCGTATCATAAAAGAAAATCCTGTCGGTTCCATAGACACGTTACTCGATTTAGAAGGAGAAGTCATGGAACCCATAGTATTTCATAGCGACGCAATTTCTGTGTTAATTCGTCAATGTGAGAGAGCGAGAGATGCAGTAAAGAGGGAATAGTGCATCGGAAAGGAGATACTCGGATCCCAAAAGAAAATCCTGTTGTTTCAATAGAAACGTTACTCGATTTAGAAAGAGAAGTTATAGAACCCATAGTATTTCATAGCGACGCAATCTCTGTGTTAATTCGTCAATGCGAGGGTGCGAGGGATGCAATAAAGAAATCGGATAGGAGATACTCGGATCCGATAAGAAAATCCTGTCCTCTCCATTGAATCGATATTCGATTTTGAAGGAGAAGTCATAGAGCACATAGTATTCCATAGCGTCGCAATTTCTGTGTTAATTCGTCAATGTGATGGAGCCAGGGATCGAGTAAGGAAGGAATAGTGCATCGGAAAGGAGATAGTCGTATCCCAAAAGAAAATCCTGTCGTGTCCATAGAAACGTTACTCGATTTAGAAGTAGAAGTCATAGAACCCATAGGATTTCATAAAGACGCATTTTCTGTGCTTATTCGTCAATGTTAGGGAACGAGGCAATCAGTAAAGTAGGAATAGTGCATCGGTAAGGAGATACTCGTATCTCAAAGTAAAATCCTGTCGTTTCCATTGAAACGTTACTCATAGAACACATAGTATTTCAAATGGTTCAAATGGCTCTGAGCACTATGGGACTCAACTGCTGAGGTCATTAGTCCCCTAGAACTTAGAACTAGTTAAACCTAGCTAACCTAAGGACATCACAAACATCCATGCCCGAGGCAGGATTCGAACCTGCGACCGTAGCGGTCTTGCGGTTCCAGACTGCAGCGCCTTTAACCGCACGGCCACTTCGGCCGGCACACATAGTATTTCATAGAGACGCAATTTCATTGTTAATTCGTCAATGTGAGGGATCGAGGGATGCAGTAGAGGAGGAATAGTGCATCGGAAAGGAGATCCTCGTATCCCAAAAGAAAATTCTGTCGTTTCCATAGAAACGTAACTCGATTTTCAAGGAGAAATCATACAACCCATAGTATTTCATAGTGACGCAATCTCTGTGTTAATTCGTCAATGTGATTGTGCGAGGGATGCAATAAAGAAGGAATAGTGCATCGGAAAGGAGATACTCGGATCCGATAAGAAAATACTGTCCGTTCCATAGAATCTATATTCGATTTAGAAGGAGAAGTCATAGAGCACATAGTATTCCATAGCGTCGCAATTTCTGCGTTAATTCGTCAATGTGATGGAGACAGGGATGGAGTCAGGAAGGAATAGTGCACCGGAAAGGAGAGAGTCGTATCCCAAAAGAAAATCCTGTCGTTCCATAGAAACGTTACTCGATTTAGAAGGAGAAGTCATAGAACCCATAGTATTTCATAGCGACGCATTTTCTGTGCTTATTCGTCAATGTTAGGAAACAAGGCAATCAGTAAAGTAGGAATAGTGCATCGGAAAGGAGATAGTCGTATCCCAAAAGAAAATCCTGTCGTTTCCATAGAAAAGTTACTCGATTTAGAAGGAGAAGTCATAGAACCCATAGTATTTTATGGAGACGCAATTTCATTGTTAATTCGTCAATGTGAGGGAGCGAGGGATGCAGTAAAGAAGGAATAGTGCATTGGAAAGGAGATTTTCGTATCCCAAACGAAAATCCTGTCGTTTCCATAGAAACGTTATTCGATTTAGAAGGAGAAGTCATAGAACACATAGTAATTCATAGCGACGCAATTTCTGTGTTAATTCGTCAATGTGAGGGAGCGAGGGATGCAGGATAGAAGGAATAGTGCATCGGAGAGGAGATACTCGTATCCCAAAATAAAATCCTGTCGTTTCCATGTAAACGTTACTCGATTTAGAAGGAGAAGTTATAGAACCCATAGTATTACATGGCGACGCAATTTCTCTGCTTATTCGTCAATGTGAGGTAGCGAGGGATGCAGTATAGGAGGAATAGTGCATCGGAAAGGAGATGCTCGGATCCGATAAGAAAATCCTGTCGTTTCCATAGAAACGTTACTCGATTTAGGAGGAGATGTCATAGAACACATAGTAATTCATAGCGACGCATTTTCTGTGCTTATTCGTCAATGGTAGTGAACAAGGCAATCAGTAAAGTAGGAATAGTGCATCGGAAAGGAGATAGTCGTATCCCAAAAGAAAATCCTGTTGTTTCCATAGAAACGTTACTCGATTTAGAAGGAGAAGTCATAGATCCCATAGTATTTCATAGAGACGCAAATTATGTTAATTCGTCAATGTGAGGGAGCGAGGGATGCAGTAAAGAAGGAATAGTGCATCGGAAAGGAGATACTCGTATCCCAAAAGAATAACCTGTCGTTTCAATAGAAACGTTACTCGATTTAGAAGGAGCAGTTATAGAACACATAGTATTTCATAGCGACGCAATTTCAGTGTTAATTCGTCAATGTGAGGGATCGAGGGATGCAGTAGAGGAGGAATAGTGCATCGGAAAAGAGATAGTCGTATCCCAAAAGAAAATCCTGTTGTTTCCATAGAAACGTTACTCGATTTAGAAGGAGAAGTCATAGATCCCATAGTATATCATAGAGACGCAAATTATGTTAATTCGTCAATGTGAAGGAGCGAGGGATGCAGTAAAGAAGGAATCGTGCATCGGAAAGGAGATACTCGTATCCCATGAGAAAATCCAGTCGTTTCATTAGAGACGTTACTCGATTTAGAAGGAGAAGGCGTAGAACACATAGTCTTCCATGAAGTCGCAATTACTGTGTTAATTCGTGAATGTGTGGGGGAGCCAGGGATGCAGTAAAGATGGACTAGTGCATAGGAAAGGAGATAGTCGTATCCCAAAAAAAAGTCCTGTCGTTTCCATAGAAACGTAACTCGTTTTATAAGAGAAGTCATAGAACCCATAGTAATTCATACTGACGCAATTTCAGTGTTAATTCTTCAATGTGAGGGAGCGAGGGATGCAGGATAGAAGGAATAGTGCATCGGAAAGGAGATACTCGTATCCCAAACGAAAATCCTGTCGTTTCCATAGAAACGTTATTCGATTTAGAAGGAGAAGTCATAGAACCCATAGTAATTCATAGCGACGCAATATCTGTGTTAATTCGTCAATCTGAGGGAGCGAGGGATGCAGTAAAGCAGGAATAGTGCAGCGGAGTGGGGATACTCGTATCTCAAAAGAAAATCCTTTTGTTTCCATAGAAACGTTACTCGATTTAGAAGGGGAAGTCATAGAACCCATAGTATTTCATAGCGACGCATTTTCTGTGCTTATTCGTCAATGTTAGGAAACAAGGCAATCAGTAAAGTAGGAATAGTGCATTGGAAAGGAGATAGTTGTATCCCGAAACGAAATCCTGTCGTTTCCATACAAACGTTACTCGATTTAGAAGGAGAAGTTATAGAACCCATAGTATTACATGGCGGCGCAATTTCTCTGCTTATTCGTCAATGTGAGGGAGCGAGGGGGTGCAGTAAAGAACTAATAGTGCATCGGAAACAAGGTACTCGTATTCCAAAAGAAAATCCTGTCGTTTCCACAGAAACGTTACTCGATTTAGAAGGAGAAGTCGTAGAACCCATAGTATTTCATTGCGACGCATTATCTGTGCGTATTCGTCAATGTTAGGGAACGAGGCAATCAGTAAAGTAGGAATAGTGCATCGGTAAGGAGATACTCGTATCTCAAAGTAAAATCCTGTCGTTTCCATTGAAACGTTACTCGATTTAGAAGGAGAAGTCATAGAACCCATAGTTTTTCATAGAGACGCAATTTCATTGTTAATTCGTCAATGTGAGGGATCGAGGGATTTAGTAGATGAGGAATAGTGCATCGGAAAGGAGATACTCGTATCCCAAAAGAAAATCCTGTCTTTACCATAGAAACGTTACTGGATGTAGAGGGAGATATCTTAGAACCCATAGTATTTCATAGCGACGCAATTTCTGTGTCAATTCGTCAATGTGAGGGAGCGAGGGATGCAATAAAGAAGGAATAGTGCATCGGAAAGGAGATACTCGTATCCCAAAGGAAAATTCAGTCGTCTCCATGGAAACGTTATTCGATTTAGAAGGAGAAGTAATAGAACCCATAGTAATTCCTAGAGACGCAATTTCTGTGTTAATTCGTCAATGTGAGTGAGCGAGGGATGAAGTAAAGAAGGAATAGTGCATCGGAAAGGAGATAGTTGTATCCCGAAACGAAATCCTGTCGTTTCCATAGAAACGTTACTCGATTTAGAAGGAGAAGTCACAGAACACATAGTATTCCATGGAGTCGCAATTTCTGTGTTCATTCGTGAATGGGAGGGAGCCAGGGATGCAGAAAAGAAGGACTGGTGCATCGGAAAGGAGATAGACGTATCCCAAAAGAAAATCCTGTCGTTTCTATAGGAACGTTACTCGATTTAGGAGAAGCAGTCATGGAACACATAGTATTTCATAGCGACACAATTTATGTGTTAATTCGTCAATGTGAGGGAGCGAGGGATGCAGGATAGAAGGAATAGTGCATCGGAATGGAGATACTCGTATACCAGTATACCAAAAGAAAATCCTGTCGTTTCCATAGAAACGTTACTCGATTTAGAAGGAGAAGTCATAGAACAAATAGTATTTCATAGCGACGCAATTTCTGTGTTAATTCGTCAATGTGAGGTAGCGAGGGATGCAGTAAAGAAGGAATAGTGCATCGGAAAGGAGATACTCGTATCCCAAAGTAAAATCCTTTCGTTACCATACAAACGTTACTCGATTTAGAGGGAGAAATCATAAAACCCATAGTATTTCAAAGCGACGCAATTTCTGTGTTAATTCGACAATGTGAGGGAGCGAGAAATGCAGTAAAGAGAGAATAGTGAATCGGAAAGGAGATACTCGTGTCCCAAAAAAAAATCCTGTCGTATCAGTAGACACGTTACTCGATTTACAAAGAGAAGTTATAGAACCTATAGTATTTCATAGCGACGCAATCTCTGTGTTAATTCGTCAATGTGAGGGTGTGAGGGATGCAATAAAGAAGGAATAGTGCATCGGAAAGGAGATACTCGGATCCGATGAGAAAATCCTGTCCTTTCCATAGAATCGATATTCGATTTAGAAGTAGAAGTCATAGAGCACATAGTATTCCATAGCGTCGCAATTTCTGTGTTAATTCGTCAATGTGATGGAGCCAGGGATGGAGTAAGGAAGGAATAGTGCATCGGAAAGGAGATATTCGTATCCCAAAAGAAAATCCAGTCGTTTCCATAGAAATGTCACTCGATTTAGAAGGAGAAGTCATAGAACCCATAGGATTTAGTAGCGACTCATTTTCTGTGCTTATTCGTCAATGTTAGGGAACGAGGCAATCAGTAAAGTGGGATAGTGCATCGGTAAGGAGATACTCGTATCTCAAAGTGAAATCCTGTCGTTTCCATTGAAACGTTACTCGATTTAGTAGGAGAAATCATAGAACCCATAGAATTTCATAGCGACGCATTTTCTGTGCTTATTCGTCAATGTTAGGAAACAAGGCAATCAGTAAAGTAGGAATAGTGCATCGGAAAGGAGATACTCGTATCCCAAAAGAAAATCCTGTCGTTTCCATAGAAAAGTTACTCGATTTAGAAGGAGAAGTCATAGAACCCATAGTATTTTATGGAGACGCAATTTCATTGTTAATTCGTCAATGTGAGGGAGCGAGGGATGCAGTAAAGAAGGAATAGTGCATTGGAAAGGAGATTTTCGTATCCCAAACGAAAATCCTGTCGTTTCCATAGAAACGTTATTCGATTTAGAAGGAGAAGTCATAGAACACATAGTAATTCATAGCGACGCAATTTCTGTGTTAATTCGTCAATGTGAGGGAGCGAGGGATGCAGGATAGAAGGAATAGTGCATCGGAGAGGAGATACTCGTATCCCAAAATAAAATTCTGTCGTTTCCATGTAAACGTTACTCGATTTAGAAGGAGAAGTCATAGAACCCATAGTAATTCATAGCGACGCAATATCTGTGTTAATTCGTCAATCTGAGGGAGCGAGGGATGCAGTAAAGAAGGAATAGTGCAGCGGAGTGGGGATACTCGTATCCCAAAAGAAAATCCTTTTGTTTCCATTGAAACGTTACTCGATTTAGAAGGAGATGTCATAGAACCAATGGTATTTCAGAGCGACGCAATTTCTGAGTTAACTTGTCCATGTGAGGGAGCAAGGGATACAGTTAAGAGGGAATAGTGCATCGGAAAGGAAATAGACGTATTCCAAAAAAAAATCCTGTCCTTTCCATAGAATCTATATTCGATTTAGAAGGAGAAGTCATAGAGCACATAGTATTCCATAGCGTCGCAATTTCTGCGTTAATTCGTCAATGTGATGGAGACAGGGATGGAGTCAGGAAGGAATAGTGCATCGGAAAGGAGAGAGTCGTATCCCAAAAGAAAATCCTGTAGTTCCATAGAAACGTTACTCGATTTAGAAGGAGAAGTCATAGAACCCATAGTATTTCATAGCGACGCATTTTCTGTGCTTATTCGTCAATGTTAGGGAACAATGCAATCAGTAAAGTAGGAATAGTGCATCGGAAAGGAGATACTCCTATCCCAAAAGAAAATTCTGTCGTTTCCATAGAAACGTAACTCGATTTTTAAGGAGAAATCATAGAACCCATAGAACTTCATAGAGACGCTAATTCTATGTTAATTCGTCAATGTGAGGGAGCCAGGGATGCAGTAAAGAAGGAATAGTGCATTGGAAATTACATACTCGTATACGAAAAGAAAATCCTTTCGGTTCCATAGATACGTTACTCGATGTAGAAGGAGAAGTCATGGAACCCATAGTATTTCTTAGCGACGCCATTTCTGTTTTTATTCGTCCATGTGAGGTAGCGAGTAATGCAGTAAAGCAGGAATAGTGCATCGGAAAGGAGATACTCGTATCCCAAAGGAAAATCCTGTCGTTACCATAGAAACGTTACTCGATTTAGAAGGAGAAGTCATAGAACCCATAGTACTTCATAACAACGCAACGCGAGGGATGCATTAAAGAAGGAATAGTGCAGCGGAGTGTGGATACTCGTATCCCAAAAGAAAATCCTTTTGTTTCCATTGAAACGTTACTCGATTTGGAAGGAGATGAAATAGAACCAATGGTATTTCAGAGCGACGCAATATCTGAGTTAATTTGTCCATGTGAGGGAGCAAGGGATACAGTTAAGAGGGAATAGTGCATCGGAAAGGAGATACTCGTATCCCATAAGAAAATCCTGTCGTTTCCTTAGAAACGTTACTCGATTTAGAAGGAGAAATCTTAGAACCCATAGTGTTTCATAGCGACGCAATTCCTGTGTTAATTCGTCAATGTGTGGTAGCGAGGGATGCAGTAAAGAAGGAATAGTGCATCGGAAAGGAGATACTCGTATCCCAAAAGAAAATCCTCTCTTTACCATAGAAACGTTACTCGATGTAGAGGGAGAAATCTTAGAACCCATAGTATTTCATAGCGACGCAATTTCTGTGTCAATTCGTCAATGTGAGGGAGCGAGGGATGCAATAAAGTAGGAATAGTGCATCGGAAAGGAGATACTCGTATCCCAAAGGAAAATTCAGTCGTCTCCATGGAAACGTTACTCGATTTAGAAGGAGAAGTCATAGAACCCATAGTAATTCCTAGAGACGCAATTTCTGTGTTAATTCGTCAATGTGAGTGAGCGAGGGATGAAGTAAAGAAGGAATAGTGCATTGGAAAGGAGATAGTTGTATCCCGAAACGAAATCCTGTCGTTTCCATACAAACGTTACTCGATTTAGAAGGAGAAGTTATAGAACCCATAGTATTACATGGCGGCGCAATTTCTCTGCTTATTCGTCAAAGTGAGGGAGCGAGGGATGCAGTAAAGAACTAATAGTGCATCGGAAACAATGTACTCGTATTCCAAAAGAAAATCCTGTCGTTTCCACAGAAACGTTACTCGATTTAGAAGGAGAAGTCGTAGAACCCATAGTATTTCATTGCGACGCATTAACTGTGCGTATTCGTCAATGTTAGGGAACGAGGCAATCAGTAAAGTAGGAATAGTGCATCGGTAAGGAGATACTCGTATCTCAAAGTAAAATCCTGTCGTTTCCATTGAAACGTTACTCGATTTAGAAGGAGAAGTCATAGAACACATAGTTTTTCATAGAGACGCAATTTCATTGTTAATTCGTCAATGTGAGGGATCGAGGGATTTAGTAGATGAGGAATAGTGCATCGGAAAGGAGATACTCGTATCCCAAAAGAAAATCCTGTCTTTACCATAGAAACGTTACTGGATGTAGAGGGAGAAATCTTAGAACCCATAGTATTTCATAGCGACGCAATTTCTGTGTCAATTCGTCAATGTGAGGGAGCGAGGGATGCAATAAAGAAGGAATAGTGCATCGGAAAGGAGATACTCGTATCCCAAAGGAAAATTCAGTCGTCTCCATGGAAACGTTACTCGATTTAGAAGGAGAAGTAATAGAACCCATAGTAATTCCTAGAGACGCAATTTCTGTGTTAATTCGTCAATGTGGGTGAGCGAGGGATGAAGTAAAGAAGGAATAGTGCATCGGAAAGGAGATAGTTGTATCCCGAAACGAAATCCTGTCGTTTCCATAGAAACGTTACTCGATTTAGAAGGAGAAGTCACAGAACACATAGTATTCCATGGAGTCGCAATTTCTGTGTTCATTCGTGAATGGGAGGGAGCCAGGGATGCAGTAAAGAAGGACTGGTGCATCGGAAAGGAGATAGACGTATCCCAAAAGAAAATCCTGTCGTTTCTATAGGAACGTTACTCGATTTAGGAGAAGTAGTCATGGAACACATAGTATTTCATAGCGACACAATTTATGTGTTAATTCGTCAATGTGAGGGAGCGAGGGATGCAGGATAGAAGGAATAGTGCATCGGAAAGGAGATACTCGTATACCAGTATACCAAAAGAAAATCCTGTCGTTTCCATAGAAACGTTACTCGATTTAGAAGGAGAAGTCATAGAACAAATAGTATTTCATAGCGACGCAATTTCTGTGTTAATTCGTCAATGTGAGGTAGCGAGGGATGCAGTAAAGAAGGAATAGTGCATCGGAAAGGAGATACTCGTATCCCAAAGTAAAATCCTTTCGTTACCATACAAACGTTACTCGATTTAGAGGGAGAAATCATAGAACACATAGTATTTCAAAGCGACGCAATTTCTGTGTTAATTCGACAATGTGAGGGAGCGAGGGATGCAGTAAAGAAGGAATAGTGCATCGGAAAGGAGATACTCGTATCCCAAAAGAAAATCCAGTCGTCTCCATGGAAACGTTACTCGTTTTAGAAGGAGAAGTCATAGAACCCATAGTAATTCCTAGAGACGCAATTTCTGTGTTAATTCGTCAATGTGGGAGAGCGAGGGATGCAGTAAAGAACAAATAGTGCATCGGAAATTAGGTACTCGTATCATAAAAGCTGATCCTGTCGTTTCCATAGAAACGTTACTCGATTTAGAAGGAGAAGTGATGGAACCTATAGTATCTCATAGCGACGCAATTTCTGTGTTAATTCGTCAATGTGAGTGAGCGAGAGATGCAGTAAAGAGAGAATAGTGAATCGGAAAGGAGATACTCGTGTCCCAAAAAAAAATCCTGTCGTATCAGTAGACACGTTACTCGATTTACAAAGAGAAGCTATAGAACCCATAGTATTTCATAGCGACGCAATCTCTGTGTTAATTCGTCAATGTGAGGGTGTGAGGGATGCAATAAAGAAGGAATAGTGCATCGGAAAGGAGATACTCGGATCCGATGAGAAAATCCTGTCCTTTCCATAGAATCGATATTCGATTTAGAAGTAGAAGTCATAGAGCACATAGTATTCCATAGCGTCGCAATTTCTGTGTTAATTCGTCAATGTGATGGAGCCAGGGATGGAGTAAGGAAGGAATAGTGCATCGGAAAGGAGATATTCGTATCCCAAAAGAAAATCCAGTCGTTTCCATAGAAATGTCACTCGATTTAGAAGGAGAAGTCATAGAACCCATAGGATTTAGTAGCGACTCATTTTCTGTGCTTATTCGTCAATGTTAGGGAACGAGGCAATCAGTAAAGTGGGATAGTGCATCGGTAAGGAGATACTCGTATCTCAAAGTGAAATCCTGTCGTTTCCATTGAAACGTTACTCGATTTAGTAGGAGAAATCATAGAACCCATAGAATTTCATAGCGACGCATTTTCTGTGCTTATTCGTCAATGTTAGGCAACGAGGCAATCAGTAAAGTAGGAATAGTGCATCGGAAAGAAGATACTCGTACCCCAAAAGAAAATCCTGTCGTTTCCATAGAAACGTTACTCGATTTAGAAGGAGAAGTCATAGAACACATAGTATTCCATAGAGTCGCAATTTCATTGTTAATTCGTCATCAATGAGAGGGAGCGAGGGATGCAGTAAAGAAGGTATAGTGCATCGGAAAGGAGATACTCGTATCCCAAAAGAATAACATGTCGTTTCAATAGAAACGTTACTTGATTTAGAAGGAGAAGTCATAGAACACATATTATACCATAGCGTCACAATATCTGTGTTAATTCGTCAATGTGAGGGAGCGAGGGATGCATTAAAGAAGAAATAGTGCATCGGAAAGGAGATATTCGTATACCAAAAGAAAATCCCTTTGTTTCCATTGAAACGTAACTCGATTTAGAAGGAGAAGTCAATAAACACACAGTATTCCATAGAGTCGCAATTTCTGTGTTAATTCGTCAATGTGAGGGAGCCAGGGATGCATTAAAGAAGGAATAGTGCATCGGAAAGGAGATACTTGTATACCAAAAGAAAATCCTTTCGTTTCCATAGATACGTTACTCGATGTAGAAGGAGAAGTCATGGAACCCAGAGTGTTTGATAGCGACGACATTTCTGTGTTTATTCGTCAATGTGAGGTAGCGAGGAATGCAGTAAAAAAGGAACAGTGCATCGGAAAGGAGATACTCATATCCCATAAGAAAATCCTGTCGTTTAAATAGAAACGTAACTCGATTTAGAAAGAGAAGTTAAAGAACACATAGTATTTCATTTCGACGCAATCTCTGGGTTAATTCATCAATGTGAGAGTGCGAGGAATGCAATAAAGAGGAAATGGTGCATCGGAAAGGAGATAGACGTATCCCAAAAGAAAATCCTCTCGTTTCCATAGAAACGTAACTCGATTTAGAAAGAGAAGTCATAGAACACATAGTATTCCATGGAGACGCAATTTCTGTGTTAATTCGTGAACGTGAGGGAGCCAGGGATGCAGTAAAGAAGGAACAGTGCATCGGAAAGGAGAAAGACGTATCCCAAAAGATAATCCTGTCGTTTCCATAGAAACGTAACTCGATTTAGAAGGAGACGTCATGTAACACATAGTATTTCATAACGACGTAATTTCTGTGTTAATTCGTCAATGTGATGGGTTGAGGGATGCAGTGAAGAAGGAATAGTGCATCGGAAAGGAGATACTCGTACCCCAAAAGAAAATCCTGTCGTTTCCATAGAAACGTTACTCGATTTAGAAGGAGAAGTCATAGAACACATAGTATTCCATAGAGTCGCAATTTCTGTATTAATTCGTCAATTTGAGGGAGCCAGGGATGCAGTAAAAAAGGAATGGTTCGTCGGAAAGGAGATACTCGTATCGCAAAAGAAAATCCTGTCGTTTCCACAGAAACGTTGCTCGATTTAGAAGAAGTCATAGAACACATAGTATTTCATAGCGACGCAATTTCTGTGTTAATTCGTCAATGTGAGGTTTCGATGGATGCAGTAAAAAAGGAATAGTGCATCGGAAAGGAGATACTCGTATTCCAAACGAAAATCCCGTCGTTACCATAGAAAGGTTACTCGACTTAGAAGGAGATGTCATAGAGCCCATAGTATTCCATAGCGACGCAATTTCTGTGTTAATTCTTCAATGTGAGGGAACGAGAGATGCAGTAAAGAAGGAATAGTGCATCGGAAAGGAGATACTCGTATCCCAAAAGAAAAACCAGTCGTCTCCATGGAAACGTTACTCGATTTAGAAGGAGATGTCATAGAACCCATAGTAATTCATAGCGACGCAATTTTGTGCGTTAATTCGTCAATGTGAGGGAGCGAGGGATGAAGTAAAGAAAAATAGTGCATCGGAAAGGAGATAGTTGTATCCCGAAACGAAATCCTGTCGTTTTCATAGAAACGTTACTCGATTTAGTTGGAGAAGTTATAGAACCCATATAATTTCATGGCGCCGCAATTTGTCTGCTTATTCGTCAATGTGAGGGAGCGAGGGATTCAGTAAAGAACTAATAGTGCATCGGAAAGGACGTACTGGTATCATAATAGAAAATCCAGTCGTTTCCATAGAAACGTTACTCGATTTAGAAGGAGAAGTCATGGAACCCATAGTATTTCATAGCGACACAATTTCTGTGTTAATTCGTCAATGTGAGGGAGCGAGAGATGCAGTAAAGAGGGAATAGGGCATCGGAAAGGAGATAATCGTATCCCAAAAGAAAATCCTGCCGCTACAATAGAAACGTTACTCGATGTAGAAAGTGAAGTTATAGAACCCATAGAATTTCATAGCGACGCAACTTCTGTGTTAATTCGTCAATGTGAGGGTGCGAGGGATGCAATAAAGTAGGAATAGTGCATCGGAAAGGAGATACTCGGATCCGAAAAGAAAATCCTGTCCTTTCCGTAGCAACATTACTCGATTTAGAAGGAGAAGTCATAGGGCACATAGTATTCCATAGTGTCGCAATTTCTTTGTTAATTCGTCAATGTGATGGAGCCAGGGATGGAATAAGGAAGGAATAGTGCATCGGAAAGGAGATAGTCGTATCCCAAACGAAAATCCTGTCGTTTCCATAGAAACGTTACTCGATTTAGAAGGAGAAGTCATAGAATACATCGGATTTCTTAGCGACGCAATTTCTGATATTATTCGTCAATGTTAGGGAACGAGGGATGCAGTAATGTAGGAATAGTCCATCGGAACGGAGATACTCGTATCCCATAAGAAAATCCTGTCGTTTCCTCAGAAACGTTACTCGATTTAGAAGGAGAAGTCATAGAACTCATAGTATTTCATAGCGACGCAATTTCTGTGTTAATTCGTCAATGTGAGGTAGCGACGTATGCAGTAAAGAAGGGATAGTGCATCGGAAAGGAGATACTCGCATCCCAAAAGAAAATCCTGTCGTTACCATAGAAACGTTACTCGATTTAGAAGGAGAAGTCATAGAACACATAGTATATCATAGCGACGCAATTTCTGTGTTAATTCGTCAGTGTGAGGGAGCGAGAGATGCAGCAAAGAAGGAATATTGCATCCGAAAGGAGATACTATTATCGCAAAAGAAAATCCTGTCATTTCAATAGAAACGTTTCTCGATTTAGAAGGAGAAATCATAGAACACATAGTATTCCATAGAGTCGCAATTTCTGTGATAATTCGTCAATGTGAGGGAGCCAGGGATGCAGTAAAGAAGGAATAGTGCATTAGGAATTAGATACTCGTATAAGAAAAGAAAATCCTTTCCGTTCCATAGATACGTTACTCGATGTAGACGGAGAAGTCATGGAACCCATAGTATTTCATAGCAACGCAACTTCTGTGTTAATTCGTCAATGTGTGGGAGAGAGAGATGCAGTAAAGAAGGAATAGTGCGTCGGAAAGGAGATACTCGTATCCCAAAAAAAAAATCTAGTCGTTTCCATGGAAACGTTACACGATTTAGATGGAGAAGTTATAGATCATAGTAGTATTTCATGGCGACGCAATTTCTCTGCTTATTCGTCAATGTGAGGGAGCGAGGGATGCAGTAAAGAACTAATATTGCATCGGAGAGGAAGTACTCGTATCATAGAAGAAAATCCTGTCGTTTCCATAGAAACGTTACTCGATTTAGAAGGAGAGGTCATGGAACACATAGTATTTCAGAGCAACGCAATTTCCATGTTAATTCGTCAATGTGACGGAGCGAGGGATGAAGTAAAGAAGGAATAGTGCAATGGAAAGGAGATAGTTGTATCCCGAAACGAATTCCTGACGTTTCCATAGAAACGTTACTCGATTTAGTTGGAGAAGTTATAGAACCCATAGTATTTCATAGCGCCGCAATTTGTCTGCTTATTCGTCAATGTGAGGGGGCGAGGGATTCAGTAAAGAACTAATAGTGCATCGGAAAGGAGGTACTCGTATCATAAAAGAAAATCCTGTCATTTCCATAGTAACGTTACTCGATTTAGAAGGAGAAGTCATGGAACCCATAGTATTTCATAGCGACCCAATTGCTGTGTTAATTCGTCAATGTGATGGAGCCAGGGAAGGAGAAAGGAAGGAATAGTGCATCGGAAAGGAGATAGTCGTATCCCATATGAAAATCCTGTCGTTTTCTTAGAAACGTTGCTCGATTTAGAAGGAGAAGTCATAGAACACATAGTATTTAATGACGCAATTTTTGTGTTAATACGTCAATGTGAGGGAGCGAGGGATGCAGGATAGAAGGAATAGTGCATCGGAAAGGAGATACTCGTATACCAGTATACCAAAAGAAAATCCTGTCGTTTCCATAGAAACGTTACTCGATTTAGAGGGAGAAATCATAGAACCCATAGTATTTCATAGCGACGCAATTTCTGTGTTAATTCGTCAAGCTGAGGGAGCGAGGGATGCAGTAAAGAAGGAATAGTGCAGCGGAAAGGAAATACTCGTATCCCAAAAGAAAATCCTGTAGTTTCCATTGAAACGTTACTCAATTTAGAAGGAGATGTCATAGAACCAATGGTATTTCAGAGCGACGCTATTTCTGAGTTAATTCGTCAATGAGAGGGAGCAAGGGATGCAGTTAAGAGGGAATAGTGCATCGGAATGGAGATACTCGTATCGCAAAAGAAAATCCTGACGTTTCCGTAGTAATGTTACACGATTTTGAAGGAGAAGTCATAGAACCCATAGGATTTTATAGCGACACCGTTTCTGTGTTAATTCGTTAATGTGAGGGAGCGAGGGAAGCAGTAAAGAAGGAATGGTGCATCGGAAAGGAGATACTCGCATACCAAAAGAAAATCCATTCGTTTCCATAGTAACGTTACTCGATTTAGAAGGAGAAGTCATAGAACCCATAGTATTTCATAGCAACGCAACTTCTGTGTTAATTCGTCAATGTGTGGGAGCGAGAGATGCAGTAAAGAAGGAATAGTGCGTCGGAAAGGAGATACTCGTATCCCAAAAAAAAATCTAGTCGTTTCCATGGAAACGTTACACGATTTAGATGGAGAAGTTATAGATCATAGTAGTATTTCATGGCGACGCAATTTCTCTGCTTATACCTCGATGTGAGGGACCGAGGAATGCAGTAAAGAACTAATAGTGCATCGGAAAGAGATCCTCGTATCCCGAAAGAAAATCCTGTTGTTTCCATAGAAACGTTACTCGATTTAGAAGGAGAAGTCATGGAACCCTTAGTATTTCATAGCGACGCAATTTCTGTGTTAATTCGTCAATGTGAGGGAGCGAGGGATCCTTTAAAGAAGGAATAGTGAATCGGAAAGGAGATACTCGTTTCCCAAAAGAAAATCCTGTCCGTTGCATAGAAACTTTACTCGATTTAGAAGGAGAAGTCATAGAACCCATAGGATTTCATAGCGACGAATGTCTGTGCTTATTCGTCAATGTTAGGGAACGAGGGATGCAGTACAGGAGGAATAGTGCATCAGAAAGGAGATTCTCGTATCCCAAAAGTAAATCCTCTTGTTTCCATAGAAACGTTACTCGATTTAGAAGGACAAGTCATAGAACCCATAGTGTTCCATAGCGACGAAATTTCATTGTTAATTCGTGAATATGAATGAGCGAGAGATGCAGTAAAGAAGTAATAGTGCATCGGAATGGAGATACTCGTACCCCAAAAGCAAATCCTGTCGTTTCCAATGAAATGTTACACGATTTAGAAGGAGAGGTCATAGAAGCCATAGTATTTAATAGCGACGCAATTTCAGAGTTAATTCGTCAATGTGAGGGAGCGAGGGATACAGTAAAGAAGGAATGTGGCATCGGAAAGGAGATAGTCGTTCCCAGAAGAAAATCCTGTCTTTTCCATAGAAACGTTACTCGATTGAGAAGGAGGAGTCATAGAACACAAAGTATTTCATAGCGACGCAATATCTGTGTTAATTCGTCAATGTGATGTTGCGAGGGATGCTATAAAGAAGGAATAGTGCATCGGAAAGGAGATAGTCGTATCAAAATAGAAAATCCTGTCGTTTCCATAGAAACGTTAGTCGATTTAGAAGGAGAAGTCATAGAACCCATTGGATTTCATAGCGACGCAATTTCTGTGCTTATTCGTCAATGTGAGGGAGCCAGAGATGCAGTAAAGAAGGAATAGTGCATCGGAAAATAGATACTCGTATCCCAAAAGAAAATACTTTCGTTTCCATAGAAACGTTACTCGATTTAGAAGGAGATGTCATAGAACCAATGGTATCTTATAGCGACGGAATATCTGTGTTAAATTGTCAAAGTGAGGGAGCGAGGAATGCAGTGAAAAAGGAATAGTGCATCGGAAAGGAGATACTCGTATCCCAAACGAAAATCCGCTCGTTTCCATTGAAACGTTTCTCGATTTAGAAGGAGAAGTCATAGAACCCATAGTATTTCATAGCGACGCCATTTCTGTGTTAATACGTCAATGTGGGGGAGCGAGGGATGCAGTAAAGAAGGAATAGTGCATCGGAAAGGAGATACTCGTACCCCAAAAGAAAAAACTGTCGTTTCCATAGTAACGTTACTTGATTTAGAAGGAGAAGTCATAGAACCCATAGTATTTCATAACAACGCAATTTCTGTGTTATTTCGTCAATGTGAGGGATCGAGGGACGCAGTAGAGGAGGAATAGTGCATCGGAAAGGAGATACTCGTATCCCAAAAGAAAATCCTGTCGTATCCATAGAAACATTACTCGATTTAGAAGGAGAAGTCATAGAACACATAGTATTTCATAGCGACGCAATTCCTGTGTTAATTCGTCAATGTGAGGGAGCGACGGTTGCAGTAAAGGAGGAATAGTGCATCGGAAAGGAGATACTCGTAAACCAAAAGAAAATCCTGTCGTTTCCATAGAAACGTTAACGATTTAGAAGGAGAAGTCATAGAAGCCATAATATTTCATAGCGACGGAATTTCAGAGTTAATTCGTCAATGTGAGGGAGCGAGGGATGCAGTAAAGAAGGAATAGTGCATCGGAAAGGAGATACTCGTATCCCAAAAGAAATTCCTGTCGTTTCCTTGGAAACGTTACAAGATTGAGAAGGAGATGTCATAGAACCCATAGTAATTCATGGCGACGCAATCTCTGCATTAATTCGGCAATGTGCGGGAGCGAGAGATGAAGTAAGGAAGGAATAGCGCATCGGAAAGGAGATAGATGTATCCCAAAACAAAATCCTATCGATTCCATAGAAACGTTACTCGATTTTGAAGGATAAGTTATAGAACAGATAGTATTTCATGGCGAAGCAATTTCTCTGCTTATTCGTCAATGAGAGGGAGCGAGAGACGCAGTAAAGGAGGAATAGTGCATCGGAAGGAGATAGTCGTATCACAATAAAAATGGTTCTGAGCACTATGGGACCTAACTGGTGAAGTCCATAGTCCCCTAGAACTTAGAACTAGTTAAACCTAACTAACCTAAAGACATCACAAACATCCATTCCCGAGGCAGGATTCGAACCTGCGACCGTAGCGGTCTTGCAGTTCCAGACTGCAGCGCCTTTAACCGCACGGCCACTTCGGCCGGCCGTATCACAAAAGAACATCCTCTCTTTTCCATTGAAATGTTACTCGATCTAGAAGGAGAAGTCATAGAACCCATAGTATTTCATAGCGACGCAATTTCTGTGTTAATTCGTCAATGTGAGGGATCGAGGAATGCAGTAGTGGAGGACTAGTTCATCGGAAAGGAGATACTCGTATCCCAAAAGAAAATCCTGTCGTTCCCATAGAAAAGTAACTCTATTTTGAAGGAGATATCATAGAACCCATAGTATTTCATAGCGACACAATTTCTGTGTTAATCCGAAGATGTGAGGGAGCGAGGGATGCAGTAAAGAAGGAATAGTGCATTGGAAAGGAGATTTTCGTATCCCAAACGAAAATCCTGTCGTTTCCATAGAAACGTTATTCGATTTAGAAGGAGAAGTCATAGAACACATAGTAATTCATAGCGACGCAATTTCTGTGTTAATTCGTCAATGTGAGGGAGCGAGGGATGCAGGATAGAAGGAATAGTGCATCGGAGAGGAGATACTCGTATCCCAAAATAAAATCCTGTCGTTTCCATGTAAACGTTACTCGATTTAGAAGGAGAAGTCATAGAACCCATAGTAATTCATAGCGACGCAATATCTGTGTTAATTCGTCAATCTGAGGGAGCGAGGGATGCAGTAAAGAAGGAATAGTGCAGCGGAGTGGGGATACTCGTATCCCAAAAGAAAATCCTTTTGTTTCCATTGAAACGTTACTCGATTTAGAAGGAGATGTCATAGAACCAATGGTATTTCAGAGCGACGCAATTTCTGAGTTAACTTGTCCATGTGAGGGAGCAAGGGATACAGTTAAGAGGGAATAGTGCATCGGAAAGGAAATAGACGTATTCCAAAAAAAAATCCTGTCCTTTCCATAGAATCTATATTCGATTTAGAAGGAGAAGTCATAGAGCACATAGTATTCCATAGCGTCGCAATTTCTGCGTTAATTCGTCAATGTGATGGAGACAGGGATGGAGTCAGGAAGGAATAGTGCATCGGAAAGGAGAGAGTCGTATCCCAAAAGAAAATCCTGTCGTTCCATAGAAACGTTACTCGATTTAGAAGGAGAAGTCATAGAACCCATAGTATTTCATAGCGACGCATTTTCTGTGCTTATTCGTCAATGTTAGGGAACAATGCAATCAGTAAAGTAGGAATAGTGCATCGGAAAGGAGATACTCCTATCCCAAAAGAAAATTCTGTCGTTTCCATAGAAACGTAACTCGATTTTTAAGGAGAAATCATAGAACCCATAGAACTTCATAGAGACGCTAATTCTATGTTAATTCGTCAATGTGAGGGAGCCAGGGATGCAGTAAAGAAGGAATAGTGCATTGGAAATTACATACTCGTATACGAAAAGAAAATCCTTTCGGTTCCATAGATACGTTACTCGATGTAGAAGGAGAAGTCATGGAACCCATAGTATTTCTTAGCGACGCCATTTCTGTTTTTATTCGTCCATGTGAGGTAGCGAGTAATGCAGTAAAGCAGGAATAGTGCATCGGAAAGGAGATACTCGTATCCCAAAGGAAAATCCTGTCGTTACCATAGAAACGTTACTCGATTTAGAAGGAGAAGTCATAGAACCCATAGTACTTCATAACAACGCAACGCGAGGGATGCATTAAAGAAGGAATAGTGCAGCGGAGTGTGGATACTCGTATCCCAAAAGAAAATCCTTTTGTTTCCATTGAAACGTTACTCGATTTGGAAGGAGATGAAATAGAACCAATGGTATTTCAGAGCGACGCAATATCTGAGTTAATTTGTCCATGTGAGGGAGCAAGGGATACAGTTAAGAGGGAATAGTGCATCGGAAAGGAGATACTCGTATCCCATAAGAAAATCCTGTCGTTTCCTTAGAAACGTTACTCGATTTAGAAGGAGAAATCTTAGAACCCATAGTGTTTCATAGCGACGCAATTCCTGTGTTAATTCGTCAATGTGTGGTAGCGAGGGATGCAGTAAAGAAGGAATAGTGCATCGGAAAGGAGATACTCGTATCCCAAAAGAAAATCCTCTCTTTACCATAGAAACGTTACTCGATGTAGAGGGAGAAATCTTAGAACCCATAGTATTTCATAGCGACGCAATTTCTGTGTCAATTCGTCAATGTGAGGGAGCGAGGGATGCAATAAAGTAGGAATAGTGCATCGGAAAGGAGATACTCGTATCCCAAAGGAAAATTCAGTCGTCTCCATGGAAACGTTACTCGATTTAGAAGGAGAAGTCATAGAACCCATAGTAATTCCTAGAGACGCAATTTCTGTGTTAATTCGTCAATGTGAGTGAGCGAGGGATGAAGTAAAGAAGGAATAGTGCATTGGAAAGGAGATAGTTGTATCCCGAAACGAAATCCTGTCGTTTCCATACAAACGTTACTCGATTTAGAAGGAGAAGTTATAGAACCCATAGTATTACATGGCGGCGCAATTTCTCTGCTTATTCGTCAAAGTGAGGGAGCGAGGGATGCAGTAAAGAACTAATAGTGCATCGGAAACAATGTACTCGTATTCCAAAAGAAAATCCTGTCGTTTCCACAGAAACGTTACTCGATTTAGAAGGAGAAGTCGTAGAACCCATAGTATTTCATTGCGACGCATTATCTGTGCGTATTCGTCAATGTTAGGGAACGAGGCAATCAGTAAAGTAGGAATAGTGCATCGGTAAGGAGATACTCGTATCTCAAAGTAAAATCCTGTCGTTTCCATAGAAACGTTACTCGATTTAGAAGGAGAAGTCATAGAACACATAGTTTTTCATAGAGACGCAATTTCATTGTTAATTCGTCAATGTGAGGGATCGAGGGATTTAGTAGATGAGGAATAGTGCATCGGAAAGGAGATACTCGTATCCCAAAAGAAAATCCTGTCTTTACCATAGAAACGTTACTGGATGTAGAGGGAGAAATCTTAGAACCCATAGTATTTCATAGCGACGCAATTTCTGTGTCAATTCGTCAATGTGAGGGAGCGAGGGATGCAATAAAGAAGGAATAGTGCATCGGAAAGGAGATACTCGTATCCCAAAGGAAAATTCAGTCGTCTCCATGGAAACGTTACTCGATTTAGAAGGAGAAGTAATAGAACCCATAGTAATTCCTAGAGACGCAATTTCTGTGTTAATTCGTCAATGTGGGTGAGCGAGGGATGAAGTAAAGAAGGAATAGTGCATCGGAAAGGAGATAGTTGTATCCCGAAACGAAATCCTGTCGTTTCCATAGAAACGTTACTCGATTTAGAAGGAGAAGTCACAGAACACATAGTATTCCATGGAGTCGCAATTTCTGTGTTCATTCGTGAATGGGAGGGAGCCAGGGATGCAGTAAAGAAGGACTGGTGCATCGGAAAGGAGATAGACGTATCCCAAAAGAAAATCCTGTCGTTTCTATAGGAACGTTACTCGATTTAGGAGAAGTAGTCATGGAACACATAGTATTTCATAGCGACACAATTTATGTGTTAATTCGTCAATGTGAGGGAGCGAGGGATGCAGGATAGAAGGAATAGTGCATCGGAAAGGAGATACTCGTATACCAGTATACCAAAAGAAAATCCTGTCGTTTCCATAGAAACGTTACTCGATTTAGAAGGAGAAGTCATAGAACAAATAGTATTTCATAGCGACGCAATTTCTGTGTTAATTCGTCAATGTGAGGTAGCGAGGGATGCAGTAAAGAAGGAATAGTGCATCGGAAAGGAGATACTCGTATCCCAAAGTAAAATCCTTTCGTTACCATACAAACGTTACTCGATTTAGAGGGAGAAATCATAGAACACATAGTATTTCAAAGCGACGCAATTTCTGTGTTAATTCGACAATGTGAGGGAGCGAGGGATGCAGTAAAGAAGGAATAGTGCATCGGAAAGGAGATACTCGTATCCCAAAAGAAAATCCAGTCGTCTCCATGGAAACGTTACTCGTTTTAGAAGGATAAGTCATAGAACCCATAGTAATTCCTAGAGACGCAATTTCTGTGTTAATTCGTCAATGTGGGAGAGCGAGGGATGCAGTAAAGAACAAATAGTGCATCGGAAATTAGGTACTCGTATCATAAAAGCTGATCCTGTCGTTTCCATAGAAACGTTACTCGATTTAGAAGGAGAAGTGATGGAACCTATAGTATCTCATAGCGACGCAATTTCTGTGTTAATTCGTCAATGTGAGTGAGCGAGAGATGCAGTAAAGAGAGAATAGTGAATCGGAAAGGAGATACTCGTGTCCCAAAAAAAAATCCTGTCGTATCAGTAGACACGTTACTCGATTTACAAAGAGAAGCTATAGAACCCATAGTATTTCATAGCGACGCAATCTCTGTGTTAATTCGTCAATGTGAGGGTGTGAGGGATGCAATAAAGAAGGAATAGTGCATCGGAAAGGAGATACTCGGATCCGATGAGAAAATCCTGTCCTTTCCATAGAATCGATATTCGATTTAGAAGTAGAAGTCATAGAGCACATAGTATTCCATAGCGTCGCAATTTCTGTGTTAATTCGTCAATGTGATGGAGCCAGGGATGGAGTAAGGAAGGAATAGTGCATCGGAAAGGAGATATTCGTATCCCAAAAGAAAATCCAGTCGTTTCCATAGAAATGTCACTCGATTTAGAAGGAGAAGTCATAGAACCCATAGGATTTAGTAGCGACTCATTTTCTGTGCTTATTCGTCAATGTTAGGGAACGAGGCAATCAGTAAAGTGGGATAGTGCATCGGTAAGGAGATACTCGTATCTCAAAGTGAAATCCTGTCGTTTCCATTGAAACGTTACTCGATTTAGTAGGAGAAATCATAGAACCCATAGAATTTCATAGCGACGCATTTTCTGTGCTTATTCGTCAATGTTAGGCAACGAGGCAATCAGTAAAGTAGGAATAGTGCATCGGAAAGAAGATACTCGTACCCCAAAAGAAAATCCTGTCGTTTCCATAGAAACGTTACTCGATTTAGAAGGAGAAGTCATAGAACACATAGTATTCCATAGAGTCGCAATTTCATTGTTAATTCGTCATCAATGAGAGGGAGCGAGGGATGCAGTAAAGAAGGTATAGTGCATCGGAAAGGAGATACTCGTATCCCAAAAGAATAACATGTCGTTTCAATAGAAACGTTACTTGATTTAGAAGGAGAAGTCATAGAACACATATTATACCATAGCGTCACAATATCTGTGTTAATTCGTCAATGTGAGGGAGCGAGGGATGCATTAAAGAAGAAATAGTGCATCGGAAAGGAGATATTCGTATACCAAAAGAAAATCCCTTTGTTTCCATTGAAACGTAACTCGATTTAGAAGGAGAAGTCAATAAACACACAGTATTCCATAGAGTCGCAATTTCTGTGTTAATTCGTCAATGTGAGGGAGCCAGGGATGCATTAAAGAAGGAATAGTGCATCGGAAAGGAGATACTTGTATACCAAAAGAAAATCCTTTCGTTTCCATAGATACGTTACTCGATGTAGAAGGAGAAGTCATGGAACCCAGAGTGTTTGATAGCGACGACATTTCTGTGTTTATTCGTCAATGTGAGGTAGCGAGGAATGCAGTAAAAAAGGAACAGTGCATCGGAAAGGAGATACTCATATCCCATAAGAAAATCCTGTCGTTTAAATAGAAACGTAACTCGATTTAGAAAGAGAAGTTAAAGAACCCATAGTATTTCATTTCGACGCAATCTCTGGGTTAATTCATCAATGTGAGAGTGCGAGGAATGCAATAAAGAGGAAATGGTGCATCGGAAAGGAGATAGACGTATCCCAAAAGAAAATCCTCTCGTTTCCATAGAAACGTAACTCGATTTAGAAAGAGAAGTCATAGAACACATAGTATTCCATGGAGACGCAATTTCTGTGTTAATTCGTGAACGTGAGGGAGCCAGGGATGCAGTAAAGAAGGAACAGTGCATCGGAAAGGAGAAAGACGTATCCCAAAAGATAATCCTGTCGTTTCCATAGAAACGTAACTCGATTTAGAAGGAGACGTCATGTAACACATAGTATTTCATAACGACGTAATTTCTGTGTTAATTCGTCAATGTGATGGGTTGAGGGATGCAGTGAAGAAGGAATAGTGCATCGGAAAGGAGATACTCGTACCCCAAAAGAAAATCCTGTCGTTTCCATAGAAACGTTACTCGATTTAGAAGGAGAAGTCATAGAACACATAGTATTCCATAGAGTCGCAATTTCTGTATTAATTCGTCAATTTGAGGGAGCCAGGGATGCAGTAAAAAAGGAATGGTTCGTCGGAAAGGAGATACTCGTATCGCAAAAGAAAATCCTGTCGTTTCCACAGAAACGTTGCTCGATTTAGAAGAAGTCATAGAACACATAGTATTTCATAGCGACGCAATTTCTGTGTTAATTCGTCAATGTGAGGTTTCGATGGATGCAGTAAAAAAGGAATAGTGCATCGGAAAGGAGATACTCGTATTCCAAACGAAAATCCCGTCGTTACCATAGAAAGGTTACTCGACTTAGAAGGAGATGTCATAGAGCCCATAGTATTCCATAGCGACGCAATTTCTGTGTTAATTCTTCAATGTGAGGGAACGAGAGATGCAGTAAAGAAGGAATAGTGCATCGGAAAGGAGATACTCGTATCCCAAAAGAAAAACCAGTCGTCTCCATGGAAACGTTACTCGATTTAGAAGGAGATGTCATAGAACCCATAGTAATTCATAGCGACGCAATTTTGTGCGTTAATTCGTCAATGTGAGGGAGCGAGGGATGAAGTAAAGAAAAATAGTGCATCGGAAAGGAGATAGTTGTATCCCGAAACGAAATCCTGTCGTTTTCATAGAAACGTTACTCGATTTAGTTGGAGAAGTTATAGAACCCATATAATTTCATGGCGCCGCAATTTGTCTGCTTATTCGTCAATGTGAGGGAGCGAGGGATTCAGTAAAGAACTAATAGTGCATCGGAAAGGACGTACTGGTATCATAATAGAAAATCCAGTCGTTTCCATAGAAACGTTACTCGATTTAGAAGGAGAAGTCATGGAACCCATAGTATTTCATAGCGACACAATTTCTGTGTTAATTCGTCAATGTGAGGGAGCGAGAGATGCAGTAAAGAGGGAATAGGGCATCGGAAAGGAGATAATCGTATCCCAAAAGAAAATCCTGCCGCTACAATAGAAACGTTACTCGATGTAGAAAGTGAAGTTATAGAACCCATAGAATTTCATAGCGACGCAACTTCTGTGTTAATTCGTCAATGTGAGGGTGCGAGGGATGCAATAAAGTAGGAATAGTGCATCGGAAAGGAGATATTCGGATCCGAAAAGAAAATCCTGTCCTTTCCGTAGCAACATTACTCGATTTAGAAGGAGAAGTCATAGGGCACATAGTATTCCATAGTGTCGCAATTTCTTTGTTAATTCGTCAATGTGATGGAGCCAGGGATGGAATAAGGAAGGAATAGTGCATCGGAAAGGAGATAGTCGTATCCCAAACGAAAATCCTGTCGTTTCCATAGAAACGTTACTCGATTTAGAAGGAGAAGTCATAGAATACATCGGATTTCTTAGCGACGCAATTTCTGATATTATTCGTCAATGTTAGGGAACGAGGGATGCAGTAATGTAGGAATAGTCCATCGGAACGGAGATACTCGTATCCCATAAGAAAATCCTGTCGTTTCCTCAGAAACGTTACTCGATTTAGAAGGAGAAGTCATAGAACTCATAGTATTTCATAGCGACGCAATTTCTGTGTTAATTCGTCAATGTGAGGTAGCGACGTATGCAGTAAAGAAGGGATAGTGCATCGGAAAGGAGATACTCGCATCCCAAAAGAAAATCCTGTCGTTACCATAGAAACGTTACTCGATTTAGAAGGAGAAGTCATAGAACACATAGTATATCATAGCGACGCAATTTCTGTGTTAATTCGTCAGTGTGAGGGAGCGAGAGATGCAGCAAAGAAGGAATATTGCATCCGAAAGGAGATACTATTATCGCAAAAGAAAATCCTGTCATTTCAATAGAAACGTTTCTCGATTTAGAAGGAGAAATCATAGAACACATAGTATTCCATAGAGTCGCAATTTCTGTGATAATTCGTCAATGTGAGGGAGCCAGGGATGCAGTAAAGAAGGAATAGTGCATTAGGAATTAGATACTCGTATAAGAAAAGAAAATCCTTTCCGTTCCATAGATACGTTACTCGATGTAGACGGAGAAGTCATGGAACCCATAGTATTTCATAGCAACGCAACTTCTGTGTTAATTCGTCAATGTGTGGGAGAGAGAGATGCAGTAAAGAAGGAATAGTGCGTCGGAAAGGAGATACTCGTATCCCAAAAAAAAAATCTAGTCGTTTCCATGGAAACGTTACACGATTTAGATGGAGAAGTTATAGATCATAGTAGTATTTCATGGCGACGCAATTTCTCTGCTTATTCGTCAATGTGAGGGAGCGAGGGATGCAGTAAAGAACTAATATTGCATCGGAGAGGAAGTACTCGTATCATAGAAGAAAATCCTGTCGTTTCCATAGAAACGTTACTCGATTTAGAAGGAGAGGTCATGGAACACATAGTATTTCAGAGCAACGCAATTTCCATGTTAATTCGTCAATGTGACGGAGCGAGGGATGAAGTAAAGAAGGAATAGTGCAATGGAAAGGAGATAGTTGTATCCCGAAACGAATTCCTGACGTTTCCATAGAAACGTTACTCGATTTAGTTGGAGAAGTTATAGAACCCATAGTATTTCATAGCGCCGCAATTTGTCTGCTTATTCGTCAATGTGAGGGGGCGAGGGATTCAGTAAAGAACTAATAGTGCATCGGAAAGGAGGTACTCGTATCATAAAAGAAAATCCTGTCATTTCCATAGTAACGTTACTCGATTTAGAAGGAGAAGTCATGGAACCCATAGTATTTCATAGCGACCCAATTGCTGTGTTAATTCGTCAATGTGATGGAGCCAGGGAAGGAGAAAGGAAGGAATAGTGCATCGGAAAGGAGATAGTCGTATCCCATATGAAAATCCTGTCGTTTTCTTAGAAACGTTGCTCGATTTAGAAGGAGAAGTCATAGAACACATAGTATTTAATGACGCAATTTTTGTGTTAATACGTCAATGTGAGGGAGCGAGGGATGCAGGATAGAAGGAATAGTGCATCTAAAAGGAGATACTCGTATACCAGTATACCAAAAGAAAATCCTGTCGTTTCCATAGAAACGTTACTCGATTTAGAGGGAGAAATCATAGAACCCATAGTATTTCATAGCGACGCAATTTCTGTGTTAATTCGTCAAGCTGAGGGAGCGAGGGATGCAGTAAAGAAGGAATAGTGCAGCGGAAAGGAAATACTCGTATCCCAAAAGAAAATCCTGTAGTTTCCATTGAAACGTTACTCAATTTAGAAGGAGATGTCATAGAACCAATGGTATTTCAGAGCGACGCTATTTCTGAGTTAATTCGTCAATGAGAGGGAGCAAGGGATGCAGTTAAGAGGGAATAGTGCATCGGAATGGAGATACTCGTATCGCAAAAGAAAATCCTGACGTTTCCGTAGTAATGTTACACGATTTTGAAGGAGAAGTCATAGAACCCATAGGATTTTATAGCGACACCGTTTCTGTGTTAATTCGTCAATGTGAGGGAGCGAGGGAAGCAGTAAAGAAGGAATGGTGCATCGGAAAGGAGATACTCGCATACCAAAAGAAAATCCATTCGTTTCCATAGTAACGTTATTCGATTTAGAAGGAGAAGTCATAGAACCCATAGTATTTCATAGCAACGCAACTTCTGTGTTAATTCGTCAATGTGTGGGAGCGAGAGATGCAGTAAAGAAGGAATAGTGCGTCGGAAAGGAGATACTCGTATCCCAAAAAAAAATCTAGTCGTTTCCATGGAAACGTTACACGATTTAGATGGAGAAGTTATAGATCATAGTAGTATTTCATGGCGACGCAATTTCTCTGCTTATACCTCGATGTGAGGGACCGAGGAATGCAGTAAAGAACTAATAGTGCATCGGAAAGAGATCCTCGTATCCCGAAAGAAAATCCTGTTGTTTCCATAGAAACGTTACTCGATTTAGAAGGAGAAGTCATGGAACCCTTAGTATTTCATAGCGACGCAATTTCTGTGTTAATTCGTCAATGTGAGGGAGCGAGGGATCCTTTAAAGAAGGAATAGTGAATCGGAAAGGAGATACTCGTTTCCCAAAAGAAAATCCTGTCCGTTGCATAGAAACTTTACTCGATTTAGAAGGAGAAGTCATAGAACCCATAGGATTTCATAGCGACGAATGTCTGTGCTTATTCGTCAATGTTAGGGAACGAGGGATGCAGTACAGGAGGAATAGTGCATCAGAAAGGAGATTCTCGTATCCCAAAAGTAAATCCTCTTGTTTCCATAGAAACGTTACTCGATTTAGAAGGACAAGTCATAGAACCCATAGTATTTCATAGCGACGCAATTTCTGTGTTAATTCGTCAATGTGAGGGAGCGAGGGATGCAGTAATGAAGGAATAGTGCATCGGAAAGACGATACTCTAACTCAAAAAAAAATCGTGTCGTTTGCATAGAAACGTTACTCGATTTAGAAGGAGAAGTCATAGAACCCATAGTGTTCCATAGCGACGAAATTTCATTGTTAATTCGTGAATATGAATGAGCGAGAGATGCAGTAAAGAAGTAATAGTGCATCGGAATGGAGATACTCGTACCCCAAAAGCAAATCCTGTCGTTTCCAATGAAATGTTACACGATTTAGAAGGAGAGGTCATAGAAGCCATAGTATTTAATAGCGACGCAATTTCAGAGTTAATTCGTCAATGTGAGGGAGCGAGGGATACAGTAAAGAAGGAATGTGGCATCGGAAAGGAGATAGTCGTTCCCAGAGGAAAATCCTGTCTTTTCCATAGAAACGTTACTCGATTGAGAAGGAGGAGTCATAGAACACAAAGTATTTCATAGCGACGCAATATCTGTGTTAATTCGTCAATGTGATGTTGCGAGGGATGCTATAAAGAAGGAATAGTGCATCGGAAAGGAGATAGTCGTATCAAAATAGAAAATCCTGTCGTTTCCATAGAAACGTTAGTCGATTTAGAAGGAGAAGTCATAGAACCCATTGGATTTCATAGCGACGCAATTTCTGTGCTTATTCGTCAATGTGAGGGAGCCAGAGATGCAGTAAAGAAGGAATAGTGCATCGGAAAATAGATACTCGTATCCCAAAAGAAAATACTTTCGTTTCCATAGAAACGTTACTCGATTTAGAAGGAGATGTCATAGAACCAATGGTATCTTATAGCGACGGAATATCTGTGTTAAATTGTCAAAGTGAGGGAGCGAGGAATGCAGTGAAAAAGGAATAGTGCATCGGAAAGGAGATACTCGTATCCCAAACGAAAATCCGCTCGTTTCCATTGAAACGTTTCTCGATTTAGAAGGAGAAGTCATAGAACCCATAGTATTTCATAGCGACGCCATTTCTGTGTTAATACGTCAATGTGGGGGAGCGAGGGATGCAGTAAAGAAGGAATAGTGCATCGGAAAGGAGATACTCGTACCCCAAAAGAAAAAACTGTCGTTTCCATAGTAACGTTACTTGATTTAGAAGGAGAAGTCATAGAACCCATAGTATTTCATAACAACGCAATTTCTGTGTTATTTCGTCAATGTGAGGGATCGAGGGACGCAGTAGAGGAGGAATAGTGCATCGGAAAGGAGATACTCGTATCCCAAAAGAAAATCCTGTCGTATCCATAGAAACATTACTCGATTTAGAAGGAGAAGTCATAGAACACATAGTATTTCATAGCGACGCAATTCCTGTGTTAATTCGTCAATGTGAGGGAGCGACGGTTGCAGTAAAGGAGGAATAGTGCATCGGAAAGGAGATACTCGTAAACCAAAAGAAAATCCTGTCGTTTCCATAGAAACGTTAACGATTTAGAAGGAGAAGTCATAGAAGCCATAATATTTCATAGCGACGGAATTTCAGAGTTAATTCGTCAATGTGAGGGAGCGAGGGATGCAGTAAAGAAGGAATAGTGCATCGGAAAGGAGATACTCGTATCCCAAAAGAAATTCCTGTCGTTTCCTTGGAAACGTTACAAGATTGAGAAGGAGATGTCATAGAACCCATAGTAATTCATGGCGACGCAATCTCTGCATTAATTCGGCAATGTGCGGGAGCGAGAGATGAAGTAAGGAAGGAATAGTGCATCGGAAAGGAGATAGATGTATCCCAAAACAAAATCCTATCGATTCCATAGAAACGTTACTCGATTTTGAAGGATAAGTTATAGAACAGATAGTATTTCATGGCGAAGCAATTTCTCTGCTTATTCGTCAATGAGAGGGAGCGAGAGACGCAGTAAAGGAGGAATAGTGCATCGGAAGGAGATAGTCGTATCACAATAAAAATGGTTCTGAGCACTATGGGACCTAACTGGTGAAGTCCATAGTCCCCTAGAACTTAGAACTAGTTAAACCTAACTAACCTAAAGACATCACAAACATCCATTCCCGAGGCAGGATTCGAACCTGCGACCGTAGCGGTCTTGCAGTTCCAGACTGCAGCGCCTTTAACCGCACGGCCACTTCGGCCGGCCGTATCACAAAAGAACATCCTCTCTTTTCCATTGAAATGTTACTCGATCTAGAAGGAGAAGTCATAGAACCCATAGTATTTCATAGCGACGCAATTTCTGTGTTAATTCGTCAATGTGAGGGATCGAGGAATGCAGTAGTGGAAGACTAGTTCATCGGAAAGGAGATACTCGTATCCCAAAAGAAAATCCTGTCGTTCCCATAGAAAAGTAACTCTATTTTGAAGGAGATATCATAGAACCCATAGTATTTCATAGCGACACAATTTCTGTGTTAATCCGAAGATGTGAGGGAGCGAGGGATGCAGTAAAGAAGGAATAGTGCATCGGAAAGGAGATACTCGTATCCCATAAGAAAATCCTGTCGTTTCCTTAGAAACGTTACTCGATTTAGAAGGAGAAGTCATAGAACACATAGTATTCCATGGAGTCGCAATTTCTGTGTTAATTCGTGAATGTGAGGGAGCCAGGGATGCAGAAAAGAAGGACTAGTGCATCGGAAAGGAGATAGACGCATCCCAAAAGAAAATCCTGTCGTTTCCATAGGAAAGTTACTCGATTTAGAAGCAGAAGTCATAGAACACGTAGTATTTCATAGCGACGCAATTTATGTGAGTTAATACGTCAATGTGAGGGAGCGAGGGATGCAGGATAGAAAGAATAGTGCATCGGAAAGGAGATACTCGTATACCAGTATACCAAAAGAAAATCCTGTCGTTTCCATAGAAACGTTACTCGATTTAGAAGGAGAAGTCATAGAACCCATAGTATTTCATAGCGACGCAATTTCTGTGTTAATTCGTCAATGTGAGGTAGCGAGGGATGCAGTAAAGAAGGGATAGTGCATTGGAAAGGAGATACTCGTATCCCATAAGAAAATCCTGTCGTTACCAAAGAAACGTTACTCGAATCAGAGGAAGAAATCATAGAACCCATAGTATTTCATAGCGACGCAATTTCTGTGTTAATTCGTCAATGAGAGGGAGCGAGGGATGCACTAAAGACGGAATGGAGCATCGGGAAGGAGATTCTCGTATCCCAAAAGAAAATCCATTCGTCTCCATGGAAACGATACTCGATTTAGAAGGAGAAGTCATAGAACCCATAGTAATTCCAAGAGACGCAATTTCTGTGTTAATTCGTCAATGTGAGGGAGCGACGGATGAAGAAAAGAAGGAATAGTGCATCGGAAAGGAGAGAGTTGTATCCCGAAACGAAATCCTGTCGTTTCCATAGAAACGTTACTCGATTTAGAAGGAGAAGTTATAGAGCCCATAGTATTACATGGCGACGCAATTTCTCTGCTTATTTGTCAATGTGAGGGAACGAGGGATGCAGTAAAGAACTAATAGTGCATCGGAATGGAGGTACTCGTATCATAAAAGAAAATCCTGTCGTTTCCATAGAAACGTTACTCGATTTAGAAGGAGAAGTCACAGAACACATAGTATTCCATGGAGTCGCAATTTCTGTGTTAATTCGTGAATGTGAGGGAGCCAGGGATGCAGTAAAGAAGGACTAGTGCTTCGGAAAGGAGATAGACGTATCCCAAAAGAAAATCCTGTCGTTTCTATAGAAAAGTAAATCGTTTTAAAAGGAGAAGACATAGAACCCATAGTATAACATACTGACGCAATATCTGTGTTAATTCGTCAATGTGAGGGAGCGAGGGATACAGTAAGGAAGGAATAGTGCATCGGAAAGGAGATACTATTATCCCGAATTAAAAACCTGTCGTTTCCAAAGAAACGTGTCTCGATATAGAAGGAGACGTAATAGAACCCATAGTATTTCATGGCGACGCAATTTCTGTGTTAATTCGTCAAGCTGAGGGAGCGAGGGATGCAGTAAAGAAGGAATGGTGCATCGCAAAGGAGATACTCGTATACCAAAAGAAAATCCTTTAGTTTCCATAGAAACGTTACTCGATTTCGAAGGAGAAGTCATGGAACACATAGTATTTCATAGCGACGCCATTTCTGTGTTAATTCGTCAATGTGTGGTAGCGAGGAATGTAGTAAAGAAGTAAAAGCGCATCGGAAAGGAGATACTCGTATCCCAAAAGAAATTCCTGTCGTTACCATTGGACCGTTACTCGATTTAGAAGGAGAAGTCATAGAACCCATAGTATTTCATAGCAACGCAACTTCTGTGTTAATTCGTCAATGTGTGGGAGCGAGAGATGCGGTAAAGAAGGAATAGTGCATCGGAAAGGAGTAACTCGTATCCCATAAGAAAATCCTGTCGTTTCCATAGAAATGTTACTCGATTTAGAAGTCATAGAACACATAGTATTCCAACGAGTGGCAATTTCTGTATTAATTCGTCAATGTGAGGGAGCCAGGGATGCAGTAAAGAAGGAATAGTGCATCGGAAAGGAGATACTCGTATCCCACAAGAAAATCCTGTCGTTTCCTTAGAAACGTTACTCGATTTAGAAGGAGAAGTCATAGAACACATTGTATTCCATGGAGAAGCAGATTCTGTGTTAATTCGTGAATGTGAGGGAGCCAGGGATGCAGTAAGGTGGGAATATTGCATCGAAATTGAGTTACTCGTATCCCAATAGAAAATCCTGTCGTTTCCACAGAAACGTTACTCGATTTAGAAGGAGAAGTCATAGAACCCATAGTATTTCATAACGACGCAATTTCTGTGTTAATTCGTCAATGTGAGGTAGCGAGGAATGTAGTAAAGAAGGAATAGCGCATCGGAAAGGAGATACTCCTATCCCAAAAGAAATTCCTGTCGTTACCATAGGACCGTTACTCGATTTAGAAGGAGAATTCATAGAACTCATAGTATTTCATAGCAACGCAACTTCTGTGTTAATTCGTCAATGTGTGGGAGCGAGAGATGCAGTAAAGATGGAATAGTGCATCGGAAAGGAGATACTCGTATCCCAAAAGGAAATACAGTCGTTTCCATGGAAACGTTACACGATTTAGAAGGAGAAGTTATAGAACATAGTAGTATTTCATGGCGACGCAATTTCTCTTCTTATTCTTCGATGTGAGGGACCAAGGAATGCAGTAAAGAACTAATAGTGCATCGGAAAGGAGATACTCATATCCCAAAAGAAAATCCTGTCGTTACCATAGGAACGTTACTCGATTTAGAAGGAGAAGTCATAGAACCCATAGTATTTCATAGCAACGCAATTTCTGTGTTAATTCGTGAATGTGAGGGAGCCAGGGATGCAGTAAAGAAGGACTAGTGCATCGGAAAGGAGATAGACGTATCCCAAAAGAAAATCCTGTCGTTTCTATAGAAACTTAAATCGTTTTAAAAGGAGAAGACATAGAACCCATAGTATTTCATACTGACGCAATATCTGTGTTAATTCGTCAATGTGAGGGAGCGAGGGATGCAGTAAGGAAGGAATAGTGCATCGGAAAGGAGATACTCTTATCCCGAATGAAAAACCAGTCGTTTTCATAGAAATGTGTCTCGATATAGAAGGAGACGTAATAGAACCCAAAGTATTTCATAGCGACGCAATTTCTGTGTTAATTCGTCAAGCTGAGGGAGCGAGGGATGCAGTAAAGAAGGAATAGTGCATCGGAAAGGAGTAACTCGTATCCCATAAGAAAATCCTGTCGTTTCCATAGAAATGTTACTCGAATTAGAAGGAGAAGTCATAGAACACATAGTATTCCAACGAGTCGCAATTTCTGTATTATTTCGTCAATGTGAGGGAGCCAGGGATGCAGTAAAGAAGGAATAGTGCATCGGAAAGGAAATACTCGTATCCCAAAAGAAAATCCTGTCGTTTCCATAGAAACGTTACTCGATTTAGAAGGAGAAGTCATGGAACCCTTAGTATTTCATAGCGACGCAATTTCTGTGTTAATTCGTCAATGTGAGGGAGCGAGGGATGCTTTAAAGAAGGAATAGTGCATCGGAAAGGAGATACTCGTTTCCCAAAAGAAAATCCTGTCCGTTGCATAGAAACTTTACTCGATTTTGAAGGAGAAGTCATAGAACCCATAGGATTGAATAGCGACGCAATGTCTGTGCTTATTCGTCAATGTTAGGGAACGAGGGATGCAGTAAAGTAGGAATAGTGCATCGAAAAGGAGATTCTCGTATCCCAAAAGAAAATCCTGTCGTTTCCATAAAAACGATACTCGATTTAGAAGGAGAAGTCATAGAACCCATAGTATTTCATAGCGACGCAATTTCTGTGTTAATTCGACAATGTGAGGGAGCGAGCGATACAGTAAAGAAGGAATAGTGCATCGGAAAGGAGATAGTCGTATCCCACAAGAAAATCCTGTCGTTTCCTTAGAAACGTTACTCGATTTAGAAGGAGAAGTCATAGAACACATTGTATTCCATGGAGTCGCAAATTCTGTGTTAATTCGTGAATGTGAGGGAGCCAGGGATGCAGTAAGGAAGGAATATTGCATCGAAATTGAGATACTCGTATCCCAATAGAAAATCCTGCCGTTTCCACAGAAACGTTACTCGATTTAGAAGGAGAAGTCATAGAACCCATAGTATTTCATAGCGACGCAATTACTGTGTTAATTTGTCAATCTGAGAGAGCGAAAGATGCAGTAAAGATGGAATAGTGCATCGGAGAGAAGATACTCGTTTACTAAAAGAAAATCCTGTCGTTTACATACAAACGTTACTCGATTTAGAAGGAGAAGTCATAGAACCCATAGTATTTCATAGCGATGCCATTTCTGTGTTAATTCGTCAATGTGGGGGAGCGAGGGATGCAGTAAGGAAGGAATAATGCAGCGGAAAGGAGATTCTCGTATCCCAAAAGAAAATCCTGTCGTTTCCATAGAAACGTTACTCGATATAGGAGGAGAAGTCATAGAACCCATAGTATTTCATAGCGACGCAATTTCTGTGTTAATTCGTCAATGTGAGGGATCGAGGGGCGCAGTGGAGGAGGAATAGTGCATCGGAAGGGAAATACTCGTATCCCAAAAGAAAATCCTGTCGTTACCATAGAAACATAGCTCGATTTAGAAGGAGAAGTCATAGAACCCATAGTATTTCATAACGACGCAATTCATGTGTTAACTCGTCAATGTGAGGGAGCGATGGATGCAGTAAAGGAGGAATAGTGCATCGGAAAGGAGATACTCGTATCCCAAAAGAGTATCCTGTCGTTTCCACAGAAACGTTACTCGATTTAGGAGAATAAGTCATAGAACTCATAGTATTTCATGGCGACGCAATTTCTGTGTTATTTCGTCAATGTGAGGGAGCTAGGGATGCAGTAAAGAAGGAATAGTGCATCGGAAAGGAGATACTCGTATCCCAATAGAAAATCCTGTCGTTTCCATGGAAACGTTACAAGATTGAGAGGGTGAAGTCATAGAACCCATAGTAATTCATGGCGACGCAATCTCTGCGTTAATTCGGCAATGTGCCGGAGCGAGAGATGAAGTAAGGAAGGAATAGAGCATCGGAAAGGAGATAGATGTATCCCAAAACGAAATCCTGTCGTTTCCATAGAAACGTTACTCGATTTAGAAGGAGAAGTTATAGAACAGATAGTATTTCATGGCGAATCAATTTCTCTGCTTATTCGTCAATGTGAGGGAGCGAGGGATGCAGTAAAGAACTAATAGTGCATCGGAAAGGAGATACTCGTATCATAAAAGAAAATCCTGTCGTTTTCTTAGAAACTCTACTCGATTTAGAAGGAGAAGTCTTGAAACCCATAGTATTTCATAGCGACGCAATTTCCGCGTTAATTCGTCAATGAGAGGGAGCGAGGGATGCAGTAAAGAGGGAATAGTGTTTCGGAAAGGAGATACTCGTACCCCAAAGGAAATCACTGTCGTTTCGATAGGAACGTTACTGGATTTAGAAGGAGAAGTCATAGAACCTATAGCATTTGATAGCGACGCAATTACTGTGTTAATTCGTCAATATGAGGGAGCGAGGAATGCAGTAAAGAAGAAATAGTGCATATGAAAGGAGATACTCGTATCCCAAAGTAAAATCCAGTCGTATCAATAGAAACGTTAGTCGATTTAGAAGGGGGAGTCATAGATCGCATTGTAATTCAATGCGACGCAATATCTGTGTTAATTCGTCAATGTGAGGTAGCGAGGGATGCAGTACAGAAGGACTGGTGCATCGGAAAGGAGATACACGTATCCCAAAAGAAAAACCTGTCGTTTCATTAGAAAAATCACTCTATTTAGAAGGAGAAGTCATAGATACCATAGTATGTCATAGCCACACAATTTCTGTGTTAATTCGCCAATGTGAAGCAGCGAGGGATGCAGTACAGAAGGAATAGTGCATCGGAAAGGAGATAGTCGTATCCCAAAAGAAAATGCTGTCGTTTCCATAGAAACGTTACTCGATTTAGAAGGAGGAGTCACAGAACACATAGGACTTCATAGCGACGCAATTTCTGTGCTTATTCGTCAATTTGAGGGAGCGAGGGATGCAGTAAAGTAGGAATAGTGCATCGGAAATGAGATACTCGTATCCCAAAAGATAATCCTGTCGTTTCCATAGAAACGTCACTCGATTTAGAAGAAGTCATAGAACTCATAGTATTTCATAGCGACGCAACTTCTGTGTTAATTTGTCAATGTGAGGGATCGAGAGATGCAGTAAAGAAGGAATAGTGCATCGGAAGGAGATAGTCGTATCACAATAAAAATGGTTCTGAGCACTATTAGACCCATTTGGTGAGGTCATTAGACCCCTAGAACTTAGAACTAGTTAAACCTAACTAACCTAAGGACATCACAAACATCCATGCCCGAGGCAGGATTCGAACCTGGGACCGTAGCGGTCTTGCAGTTCCAGACTGCAGCGCCTTTAACCGCACGGCCACTTCGGCCGGCCGTATCACAAAAGAACATCCTCTCTTTTCCATTGAAACGTTACTCGATCTAGAAGGAGAAGTCATAGATCCCATAGTTATTCATAGCGACGCAATCTCTGCGTTAATTCGTCAATGTGAGGGAGAGAGGGATGAAGTAAAGAAGGAATAGTGCATCAAAAAGGAGATAGATGTATCCCAAAACGAAATCCTGTTGTTTCCATAGAAACGTTACTCTATTTAAAAGGAGAAGTTATAGAACAGATAGTATTTCATGGCGAAGCAGTGTCTCTGCTAATTCGTCAAAGTGAGGGAGCGAGGGATGCAGTAAAGAACTAATAGTGGATCGGAAAGGAAATACTCGTATCATAAAAGAAAATTGTGTCGTATCCATAGATACTTTACTCGATTTAGAAGGAGAAGTCATAAAACCCATAGTATTTCATAGCGACGCAATTTCTGTGTTAATTCGTCAATGTGAGGGAGCGAGAGATGCAGTAAAGGGGGAATAGTGCATCGGAAAGTAGATACTCGTATCCCAAAGGAAATTACTGTCGTTTCCATAGAAACGTTACTCGTTTTAGAAGGAGAAGTCATAGATCCCAAAGTATCTCATAGCGACGCGATTTCTGTGTTAATTCGTCAATGTGAGGGAGCGAGAGACGCAGTAAAGAAGGCATAGTGCATCGGAAAGGAGATACTCGTATCCCAAAAGAAAATCCTGTCGTTGCAATAGAAACGTTACTCGATTTAGAAAGAGAAGTTATTGAACCCGTATTATTTCATAGCGACGCAATTTCTGTGTTAATTCGTCAATGTTAGGGTGCGAGGCAAGCAATAAAGAAGGAATAGCGCATCGGAAAGGAGATACTCGGATTCCAAAAGAAAATCCTGTCCTTTCCATAGAAACGTTACTCGATTTAGAGGGAGAAGTCATAGAACACATAGTATTCCATAGCGTCGCAATTTCTGTGTTAATTCGTCAATGTGAGGGAGCCAGGGATGTAGTAAGAAAGGAATAGTGCATCGGAAAGGAGATAGTCGTATCCCAAAACAAAATCCTGTCGTTCCCATAGAAACGTTACTCGATTTAGGAGGAGAAGTCATAGAACCCATAGTATTTCATAGCGACGCAATTTCTGTGTTAAATCGTCAATGTGAGGGAGCGAGGGATGCAGTAAAGAAGGAATAGTGCATCGGAAAGAAGATACTCGTATCCCATAAGAAAATACTGGTGTTTCCATAGAAACGTTACTCGATTTAGAAGGAGAAGTCATAGAACACATAGTATTCCATCGAGTCGCAATATCTGTATTAATGCGTCAATGTGAGGGAGCCAGGGATGCAGTAAAGAAGGAATAGTGCATCGGAAAGGAGATACTCGTATCCCAAAAGGAAATCCTGTCGTTTCCATAGAAACGTTACTCGATATAGAAGGAGAAGTCATAGAACCCATAGTATTTCATAGAGACGCAATTTCATTGTTAATTCGTCAATGTGAGGGTGCGAGAGATGTAGTAAAGAAGGAATAATGCATCGGAAAGAGATACTCGTAACCCTAAAGAAAATCCAGTCGTTTCAATAGAAACGTTACTCGATATAGAAGGAGAATTTATAGAACACATAGTATTACATAGCGACGCAATTTCAGTGTTAATTCGTCAATGTGAGGGATCGAGGAATGCAGTAGTGGAGGAATAGTGCATCGGAAAGGAGATACTCGTAATCCATAAGAAAATCCTGTCGTTTCCTTTGAAACGTTACTCGATTTAGAAGGGGAAGTCATAGAACACATAGAATTCCATGGAGTCGCAATTTCTGTGTTAATTCGTGTATGTGAGGGAGCGAGGGATGCAATACAGAAGGAATAGTGCATCGGAAAGGAGATAATCGTAAACCAGAAGAAAATCCTCTCGTTTCCATAGATATGTTACTCGATTTAGAAGGAGTAGTCATAGAACCCATAGTATTTCATTGCCACGCAATTTCTGTGTTAATTCGTCAATGTGAGGGAGCGATTGACGCAGTAAAGAAGGAATAGTGCATCGGAAAGGAGATACTCGTATCCCAAAACAAAATCCTGTCGCTTCAATAAAAACGTTACTCGATTTAGAAGGAGAAATCATAGAACCCATGGTACTTCTTAGCGTCGCAATTTATGTGTTAATTCGTCAATGTGAGGGAGCCAGGGATGCAGGAAAGAGGGAATAGTGCATCGGAAAGGGGATACTCGTATCCCAAAAGAAATTCCTGTCGTTTCCATACAAACGTTACTCGATTTAGAAGGAGAAGTCATAGAACACATAGTTTATCATAGCGACGCAATTTCTGTGTTAATTCGTCAATGTGAGGGAGCGAGGGATGCAGTAAAGAAGGAATAGTGCATCGGAAACGAGATACTCGTATCCCAAAAGAAAATCCTGTCGTTTCCACAGAAACGTTACTCGATTTAGAAGGAGAAGTCATAGAACCCATAGTATTTAAAAGCCACGCAAATCCTGTCTTAATTCGTCAATGTCAGGGAGCGAGGAATGCAGTAAAGGAGGAATAGTGCTGCGGAAGGGAGATACTCGTATCCCAAAAGAAAATCCTGTCGTTTCCATAGAAACGTTACTCGATTTAGAAGGTGAAGTCATAGAACTCATAGCATTTCATAGAGACGCAATTTCTGAGGTTATTCGTCAATGTGAGGGAGCGAGAGATGCAGTAAAGACGGAGTAGTCCATCGGAAAGGTGATACTCGTATCTTATAGGAAAATCCTGCCGTTTCAATAGGAACATAACTCGATTTAGTAGGATAAGTCATAGAACACATAGTACTTCATAGCGACGCAATTTCTGTGTTAATTCGCCAATGTGAGGAAGCGAGGGATACAGTACAGAAGGAATAGTGCATCGGAAAGGAGATAGTCGTATCCCAAAAGAAAATCCCGTTGTTTCCTTAGAAACGTTACTCGATTTAGAAGGAGAAGTTATAGAACCCATAATATTTCAAGGCGACGCAAATTCTGTGCTTATACGTCAAGGTGAGGGAGCGGGGAATGCCATAAGGAACTAATAGTGCATCGGAAAGGAGATACACGCATCATAAAAGAAAATCCTGTCATTTCCATAGAAACGTTACTCGATTTAGAAGGAGAAGTCATGGAACCCATAGTATTCCATAGCGACACAATATCTGTGTTAATTCGTCAATGTGAGGGAGCGGGGGATGCAGTAAAGAAGGATTAGTGCATCGGAAAGGAGATACTCGTATCCCAAAAGCAAATCCTGTCGTTTCCATAGAAACGTTACTCGATTTAGAAGGAGAAGTCATAGAACCCAAAGTATTTCATAGCGACGCAATATCTGTGTTAATTCGTCAATGTGAGGGAGCGAGGGATGCAGGACAGAAGGAATAGTGCATCGGAAAGATGATTCTCGTATCCCAAAAGAAAATCCTGTCGATTCAATAGAAACATTACTCGATTTAGGACTGGAAGCCATATATCCCATAGTCTTTCATAGCCACGCAATTTCTGTGTTAATTCGCCAATGTGAGGGAGCGATGGATGCAGTACAGAAGGAATAGTGCATCGGAAGGGAGATAGTCGTATCCCAGAAGCAAATACTGTCGTTTCCATAGAAACGTTACTCGATTTAGAAGGAGAAGTTATAGAGTCAATAGTATTTCATTGCAACGCTATTTCTGTGTTAATTCGTCAATGTGAGGGAGCGAGTGATGCAGTAAAGAAGGGATAGTGCATCGGAAAGGAGATACTCGTATGCCAAAACAAAATCCTGTCATTTCAATAGAAACGTAACTCGATTTAGAAGGAGAAGTCATAGAACCCAGAGTATTTCATAGCGACGCAATTTCTGCGTTAATTCGTCAATGTGAAGGAGCGAGGGATGCAGTAGAGAGGGAATACTGGATCGGAAAGGAGATAGTCGTATCCCAAAAGATATTCCTGTCGTTTCCATAGAAACGATACTCGATTTAGAGAGAGAAGTCATAGAACCCATAGTATTTCATAGCGACGCAATTTCTGTGTTAATTCGTCAATGTGAGTGAGCGAGAGACGCAGTAAAGAAGGAATAGTGCATCGGAAAGGATATACTCGTATCCCAAGAGAAAATCTTGTCGTTTCTATAGAAACGTTACTTGATTTAGAGGAAAAAGTCATAGAATCCATAGTATTTCATAGCGACGCAATTTCCGCGTTAATTCGTCAATGTGAGAGAGCGAGGGATGCAGTAAAGAGGGAATAGTGCATCGGAAAGGAGATACTCTTTAAGGAACCATTTGCACTCGAGCACAGACAATATTTAATTTAGTTAACTTAGATTATATGTATCGATTTTTTAAGACAAGAGAATGCAAAATAAAGCAATTAACACCGCTCTCTTGTCACAGCGTGTAGGCATCAACACTCTCATGTCATTCGTTGTCCTAGAAGGACTTAATATTTTGTGCGGCTCCACAGTTAGCCATATTGATATTTATTAGCAGAAAAGAGGCGCAGAATTAATAAGTCGCTCTCATTTGTGAATGATCTGCCATTATTTATCTAGAATTTTACGTAAGTGTAATTTATATCGTAATGTATGTGTTGAAATGAATATATGTTTATTTAGTCTTATGCTTTGCTTTGTTTTAGTAGTTTTAGTCACTCCATTTTCATGATTGATGCTGAGGTCAGATATCAGACTCTGTGTACAAAAAAAATATATAATGAGCCCTGGCTACGTTCCATACATCTTCGGACGTGCGAAGCTCGATAAATTCACGGCGTAAAATTTTAATCCCTCAATTACTTATCCAAACTAACAATTATTATTATTACAAATTATTATTATTATATTTTATTATCATTTTATTTTATATGTTTTATTTGTTACACTGGCGACTATGTGCCAGGACTCATTATTGTATCTGTACTACAACTAATTGTTCTTTTTCATGTACATCCTGACCGGCAACAACCAATGTGATGAGAATATTGAAGAAAACTAATAAAATCTGGAGACAATTTGGACTGGAAATGCAATCTTCGCATCAAGACGACATGTACGGTAAGACGCAGCACTTGCTCATCCACAATTGATTAAAAGCACATTTTTCATTCAAAATTATTTTTCTCAGCATTAAATTCAGTATTCAGTTTCCATTCAGTAATTTTTTCCAAATTCCACGAAATCTCGTTATTCAGACGATTACATTCTGATCCAACAATACGCAAGTTACATTGCACAATATGGCCGACATTGTACAAGATTCAAGCAACATGGCTAGTCACCATTAACACGTATGCTACTTTCGATCTTTAAAGTCATCTCTCAATCATTCTCAGTCATTTAAACACACACATAGGCAGTACATTTTCACACTACGCGTTTAAACGATTTTTTTTCTTGCACACAATTTATTCACGATATGGTAAAAACTCGACACCAGTACACAATGGAACAACAATCAAGTAATGCAAACATGGATACACAGACACAGTCAGACACAGAAATTAATACAGACACGCAAACGCATCAAAATAACCTGCTACACATACACACAAACGCCGAAAGGAGCAACTCCGAACCAAACCTGAGAGACCACGTCACGTCTAATGACGCGGCGGGGGCAAGCTCATTTTGCAATCAAAATTTTGGCGCTATACTGAATTCAATTTTGGAAGGCATATCCAATATTAAGCAAGATAATGACGAAAAATTCTCACAATTAATGACAGACAATGCAGCCTTCAGGAATGACATAAAATCAGACTTCGCCACACTGACTCAAAAGGTAGATGAAATTAATACACGTCTTTCCAAACAGGTCGACGATCTTACGGAAAAATTCGAAAATTTAGAGTTACGACAAAGCGACAATGCCAATCACATCCATGACTTGACAAAAACCTTGAAACTATTAATTGCAAACTAGAATCAAACACGCACGCATGTGACGAAATTAATTTAAAGGTGAATACAATAGAAACAAACGTAGCTGACATCCACAAACAGATTCACACAACAATACAGATAGAGGCTGAACCCCATTTGTCTCGCATTAATTCACAATTTAAAGAATGGACGGCACACAAAGACGAAATTTTTGAAGAATGTATACAAAACAAATTGCCACATATTGTGCACGATTCTGTAGTGGAATACATGAACAACAATAGACAAGTAATCGATGACGATATGCAAACAAAGACAACTCAATGCCAAGCACAACAGAATAGTACACCCACTACACATTTTTACACACACAGAGGAAAATCTCTATTCGGAAATGAACACATGTACACACACGAATTTCCACACTCAAATACACAATACACTGACACGCATAGCAACAGATACCCATCACCTGAAATACAATACAATTATTCTGATGAAGAACCATGTACACACAGGGAAGAATTCAATGATTACACGGAAAGAAACAGACGAACACGTAACAAAGAAGAAGAAAGTCTATTCAAGCACCGTAAATTCCAACCTTTTATACCAGGCAAAAACACTGTACACCCTGTCATCTTCCTGAAAGCTTTTAGGAACGCATTCCCACGTTCGAGGAGCGACCACAAACGCATTGCGTACGTTGTGGATTACATTCAAGGGGACGCTGCTGTCTGGGCTTACCATGAAAGCGACAGATGTGTAACATACGAGCAGTTTGAACGCGCCTTCTTGAATAAGTTTTGGTCACCCACTGTGCAGGAACGCATCCGCAAACAAGTCACTGAACCCGAACACTTCAATCCTAAAAACGGCAACCTGCGCAGATATTTCGAGAAGTACCTAAACATGACACACTTCCTTAATGAACCAGTGAAACCAAAAGATGTGATCCGATCACTGAAAGCAAGACTTCCTTTTAATATTAAAGAGAAATTACTGTACTTACCGGACGACGATCCTGAATATTTTTTGGAAAAGTTAGATGCTGTTGATTTACTATATGAAGAACAAGACCCAACACACAACTCACGCAGTAGGAATCAACATGTCTACATTGCTACATTACCAAACACACAGCAAAATTCACAACACACAGTAAACATGCAAAACAGTCACCACAACTCACAGCTGCACACAAACAACAACTACGACTATACACAGGGAGATAACCCGTACAAAAAACGACGAAACAACAATTTTAATTCAAGAAGGAATAGTGGAAACAACAACGCACACAAAGCAAAACAGAAACACTGGCAAAGAAACAACAACACAGATTACACAAGAAATGGAACACTTACACCGCACTTTAATCAGAACGACAACCAGTATTATGTGAGACAGTGGCAAACACCGCAACCGCCACCACAAAATCATGTTCAGATGCCACAAGGGAATTTTGTGCAAACAAGCAACACAAACCAACAAGTGACTTCAGCCAACCGAAAACAGACAGGTGATTGGCAAAGACAATATCCAAATGTAAATATTATTGAGGTAGCTAATGAAACTACAACTACACTTACCAATGACCAGACAAACCCGGTAAACTAGAACCAGTCATTACTGAGCCCCAGGCCGTGACTGAGGAACATTTGGGGGGCAACTTCAATTTAGAAACTATGTTTGAATACACACTTGCTAGTGAAACTGTGAAACAAGAAAAATTAACATTTACACAACAAGAGTTGCCTACACTATTCTTAAGATATAATGATAGTGGAAACTTAGCTGATGATCTGATAAATGACAACACACAATGTCACAATATAAAGAAAAGATTTGTACTGTCTTCCACCTCAGGCATTGTAGGAGGTATACCTACTAACATAATTATTGATACAGGAGCTGCTGTCAGTGTGATTTCTCACAATTTTTATACTATGATGAAGAAAACTTCTAAGATACCAGAGTTCCCAGTTCAGAACTGTTTAATATTAACTGCATTAGGTAATAAGTCAAGTAGAGTTAATAAGCAGGTATTTGTGACTGTTAATATGGGAAATGGAATCGTACAATGGCCTTTCCTAGTTGTCCAAAACCTTGCTGCCAATTGTATATTGGGTATTGATTTTCTTTGCGAGAAGGACTGTACTATAGACTTCTCCAAAGGCATTTGTTATTTTAAGTATGAAGGCAGAGACATAGTTTTGAACTTGGACACTCGACTAGTAGACCATAACAAGCACTGTTCTGGCTACAAGATACAGATTATACGTGAGACTGACATAGATTCCACACAACAACCTGTATCACATGGTGAGGGAGTGAATGATGTACTTACACAAATTAATTCTAAGTTATCAGAATGTGATGCTATTAATGTAGAGGAGAGATCCCAGCTTAAACATATTTTACTTAAGAATAAGGATGTTTTCACTAGTAAGCCAGGTAGGATCAACACATATATGTATACGATTGAAGTCAAGCCTCACCAAATCTATTACCACAAGTCATACAATGTACCTCTAGGTCTGCGACCTGCAGTTTGGGAAGAACTAAAGAAAATGATTACATGGAATATTATAGAACCATCAACATCTCCATATTGTAGCCCTTTGCATGTAGTGAAAAGACACAATGGAAGTATCAGGTTAGTATTAGATGCAAGAGCTATCAACCAAATTATCTTACCTGTGAGGACACAACCAGAAAATCTTGACGAACAACTTCAGAAGTTCTTGGATGCAAAATATTTCTCTACAATAGACCTTAAAAATTCGTTTTGGCAGGTGCCAATAAGCAAAGAATCCAGAAAATATACAGCCTTTATGTTTGGTGGCAGAACTTATCAATTTTGTGTATTACCATTTGGCCTAAATGTAAGCTCAGGAGTATTCATTACTGCACTAAACTCTGTACTCGGTGATGATTTACTAGAAACTGTTACACACTATGTAGATGACATACTGATTGCCTCAAAAACCTGGAAGGATCACACTGATACCCTGAACACTTTACTATGCAGATTCACACAAGCTGGTATCACTGCCAATATTTGTAAATCTAGATTTGCTTGTTGTGAGATCAAATACCTAGGACACATCATCAACACACAAGGCATTAAACCTGACCCTTCAAAATTAGATGCTATCAGACATTTCCCCAGTCCCACTAATAAGAAACAGTTAAAATCATTTCTCGGTCTATGCTCATTTTTCAGACGATTCATACCTAAACAGTTACTCAATAGCAGATACTTACTAAACTTATTAAAAAAGAACCAGGTATGGATTTGGAACCAAGACTGTGAAAATGACTTTACTAAAATCAAAGAAGCCTTAGTAAATTCTAACATGCTGGAACATCCAGACTTCAATTTGAACTTTTGTATTGCTTGTGATGCATCAAACATTGGTTTGGGATGTTGTTTATTTCAACTTGTTAATACAGAAACTTCAGAACATATTAAGATCATTGGTTTTGCCAGTCGTACTTTAACGGAATGTGAAAGATCTTACTCCACCACAGAATTGGAAACATTATCTATTATATGGGCATTTAAAAAGTTTAATTATTATCTGTATGGAAGACACGCCATTATATACACTGACCATCAAGCACTTACATTCCTTTTGTCATGTAAACTCATTCATCCCAGACTTACACGATGGGCACTTGCATTACAGAATTACTCTTTTGAAATCAAGCACATCAAGGGAAAAGACAACGCAATAGCTGACACACTTTCAAGACTACCGCAAGGATTACACCATAACAATACAGACTTTGAGAACACACACGATTACAGAATACTACTCATGCAAGACAAACAGTTTACACAATACTACATAGACCTATGCAAGAACATGGCAACACTACAAGATTCAGATCCACACTGGTACAAAATAAAACAAATCATAGTACAACAACACAATGACACTTTACAAGACAGATACATGTTACACAACAACATACTTCCAGAATGAGATTTTCACTCTGCAGCGGAGTGTGCGCTAATATGAAACTTCCTGGCAGATTAAAACTGTGTGCCCGACCGAGACTCGAACTCGGGACCTTTGCCTTTCGCGGGCAAGTGCTCTACCATCTGAGCTACCGAAGCACGACTCACGGCCGGTACTCACAGCTTTACTTCCGCCAGTACCTCGTCTCCTACCTTCCAAACTTTACAGAAGCTCTCCTGCGAACCTTGCAGAACTAGCACTCCTGAAAGAAAGGATATTGTGGAGACATGGCTTAGCCACAGCCTGGGGGATGTTTCCAGAATGAGTTTTTCACTCTGCAGCGGAGTGTGCGCTGATATGAAACTTCCTGGCAGATTAAAACTGTGTGCCCGACCGAGACTCGAACTCGGGACCTTTGCCTTTCGCGGGCAAGTGCTCTACCAGCTGAGCTACCGAAGCACGACTCACGGCCGGTACTCACAGCTTTACTTCCGCCAGTACCTCGTCTCCTACCTTCCAAACTTTACAGAAGCTCTCCTGCGAACCTTGCAGAACTAGCATTTTCATGATTGATGCTGAGGTCAGATATCAGACTCTGTGTACAAAAAAAATATATAATGAGCCCTGGCTACGTTCCGTACATCTTCGGACGTGCGAAGCTCGATAAATTCACGGCGTAAAATTTTAATCCCTCAATTACTTATCCAAACTAACAATTATTATTATTACAAATTATTATTATTATATTTAATTATCATTTTATTTTATATGTTTTATTTGTTACAACTCGTATACCAAAAGAAAATCCTGTGGTTTCAATAGAAACGTTACTCGATTTTGAAGGGGGAGTCATAGAACGCATTGTATTTCAAAGCGACGCAATATCAGTGTTAATTCGTCAATGTGAGGGAGCGAGGGATAAAGTACAGAAGGAATAGTGCATCGGAAAGGAGATACACGTGTACCAGAAGAAAATCCTGTCGTTACCATAGAAACGTTACTCGATTTAGAAGGAGAAGTCATAGAACCCATAGTATTTCATAGCCACGCAATTCAGTACTAATTCGTCAATGTGAAAGTGCGAGGGATGCAGTAAAGAAGGAATAGCTCATCGGAAAGGCGATACTCGTATCCCAAAAGAAAATCCCGTCGTTTCCATAGAAACGTTACTGGATTTAGAAGGAGATGTCATAGAGCCCATAGTATTTCATAGCGACGCAATTTCTGTGTTAATTCGTCAATGTGAGGGAGCGAGGGATGCAGTAAAGAAGGAATAGTGCATCGGAAAGGAGATACTCGTATCCCAAAAGAAAATCCTGCCGTTCCCATAGAAATGTTACTCGATTTAGAAGGAGAAGTCATAGAAACCATGGTATTTCATAGCGACGCAATTTCTGTGTTAATTCGTCAATGTGAGGGAGCGAGGAATGCAGTAAAGTGGGAATAGTGCTTCGGAAAAGAGATACTCGTATCCCAAAAGAAAATCTAGTCGTGTCCATAGAAACGTTAATCGGTTTAGAAGGAGAAGTCATAGAACCCATAGTATTTAATAGCCACGCAATTTCTGTGTTAATTCGTCAATGTGAGGGAACGAGGAATGCAGCAAAGAACTAATAGTGCATCGGAAAGGAGATACTCGTATCAATAAAGAAAATCCTGTTGTTTCCATAGAAACGTTACTCGATTTTGAAAGAGAAGTCATAGAACCCAAAGTATTTCATAGCGACGCAATTTCTGTGTTAATTCGTCAATGTGAGAGAGCGAGGGATGCAGTAAAGATGGGATAGTGCATCGGAAAGGAGATACTCGTATCCCAAAAGAAAATCTAGTCGTATCAATAGAAACGTTACTCGATTTAGAAGGAGAAGTCATAGAACACATAGTAAATCATAGCATCGCTATTACTGTTTTAATTCGTCAATGTGAGGGAGCCAGGGAAGCAGTAAAGAAGGAAAAGTGCATCGGGAAGGAGATTCTCGTATCCGAAAAGAAAATCCTGTTGTTCAATAGAAACGTTACTCGAATTAGAAGGGGGAGTCATAGAACGCATTCTATATCAAAGCGACGCAATTTCAGTGTTAATTCGTCAATGTGAGGGAGCGAGGGATGCAGTAAAGAAGGAATAGCGCATCGGAAAGGGGATACTCGTATCCCATAAGAAAATCCTGTCGTTTCCATAGAAACGTTACTCGATTTAGGAGGAGAAGTCATAGAACCCATAGTATTTAATAGCCACGCAATTTCTGTGTTAATTCGTGAACGTGAGTCAGCGAGGGATACAGTAAAGAAGGAATAGTGCAGCGGAAAGGAGATACTCGAATCCCAAAAGAAAATCCTGTCGTTTCCATTGAAACGTTACTCGATTTAGAAGGAGAAGTCAGAGAACACATAGTATTTCATAGCGACGAAATTTCTTTGTTAATTCGTCAATGTGAGGGAGCGAGGAATGCAGTAAAGTCGGAATAGTGCTTCGGGAAGGAGATACTCGTATCCCAAAAAAAAATCTAGTCGTGTCCGTAGAAATATTGCTCGAATAGAAAGGAGAAGTTATAGAGCACATAGTATCTCACAGTGACGCAATTTCTACGCTTATTCGTCAATGTGAGGGGGCGAGGGATGCAGTAAAGATCTAATAGGGCATCAGAAATTAGATACTCGTATCCCAAAAGAACATCCTGTCGTTTCCATAGAAACGTTACTCGATTTAGAAGGAAATGTCATGGAACCCATACTATTTCATAGCGACGCAATTTCTGTGTTATTTCGTCAATGTGATTGAGCGAGGGATGCAGTAAAGACGGAATAGTACATCGGAAAGGAGATACTCGTATCCCAAAAGAAAATCCTGTCGTTTCCATAGAAACGTTACTTTATTTAGAAGGGGATGTCATAGAACCCATAGTATTTCATAGCGACGCAATTTCTGTGTTAAATCGTCAATGTGAGGGAGCGAGGGGCGCAGTAAAGACGGAATAGTGCATCGGAAAGGGGAGACTCCTATCCCAAAAGAAAATCCTGTCGTTTCCATAGAAACGTTTCTCGATGTGAAAAGAGAAGTTAAAGAACCCATAGTGTTTCAAAGCGACGCGATTTCTGTGCTTATTCTTCAATGGGAAGGAGCGAGGGATGCAGTAAAGAACTAATAGTGCATCGGAAAGGAGATACTCGTATCCCAAAAGAAAATCCTGTCGTTTTCATTGAAACGTTACTCGATTTAGAAGGAGAAGTCATGGAACCCATAGTATTTCATAGCGACGCAATTTCTCTGTTATTTCGTCAATGTGAGGGAGCGAGGGATGCAGTAAAGAACAAATAGTGCATCAGGAAGGAGATACTCGTATCCCAAAAGATAATCCTGTCGTTTCCATAGATATATTACTCGATTAAGAAGGAGAATTCATGGAACCCATAGTATTTCGTAGCGACGCAATATCTGTGTTAATTCGTTAATGTGTGGGAGCGAGGGATGCAGTAAAGACGGATAGTGCATCGGAAAGGAGACACTCCTATCCCAAAAGAAAATCCAAGCGTTTCGATAGAAACGTTACTCGGTTTAGAAGAAGTCATAGAACCCATAGTATTTCATAGCCTCGCAATTCCTGTGTTAATTCGTGAATGTGAGGGAGCGAGGGATGCAGTAAAGAAGGAACAGTGCATCGGAAAGGAGATATTCGTATCCCAAAGGAAAATCATGTCCTTTAAATAGAAACGTTACTCGATTTGAAAGGAGAAGTCATAGAACACATAGTATTTCACAGCGACGCAATTTCTGTGCTTATTCTTCAATACGAGGGAGCGAGGGATGCAGTAAAGAACTAATAGTGCATCGGAAAGGAGATACTCGTATCCCAACAGAAAATCCTGTCGTTTTCATAGAAACTTGACTTTATTTAGAAGGGGATGTCATAGAACCCATAGTATTTCATAGCGACGCAATTTCTGTGTTAATTCGTCAATGTGAGGGAGCGAGGGGCGAAGTAAAGACGGAATAGTGCATCGGAAAGGGGAGACTCCTACCCCAAAAGAAAATCCTCTCGTTTCCATAGAAACGTTTCTCGATGTGAAAAGAGAAGTTAAAGAACCCATAGTATTTCAAAGCGACGCGATTTCTGTGCTTGTCTTCAATGGGAAGGAGCGAGGGATGCAGTAAAGAACTAATATTGCATCGGAAAGGAGATACTCGTATCCCAAAAGAAAATCCTGTCGTTTCAATAGCAACGTTAATCGATTTAGAAGGGGATGTCATAGAACCCACAGTATTTCATAGCGACGCAATTTCTGTGTTAATTCGTCAATGTGAGGGACCGGGGGGCGCAGTAACGACGAAATAGTGCATCGGAAAGGGGCGACTCCTATCGCAAAAGAAAATCTTTTCGTTTCCATAGAAACGTTTCTCGATGTGAAAAGAGAAGTTAAAGAACCCATAGTATTTCACAGCGACGCGATTTCTGTGCTTATTCTTCAATGGGAAGGAGCGAGGGGTGCAGTAAAAAACTAATAGTGCAACGGAAAGGAGATACTCGTAACCCAAAAGAAAATCCTCTCGTTTCCATAGAAACGTTACTCGATTTAGAAGGAGAAGACATAGAACACATAGTTTAACATAGCGACGCAATATCTGTGTTTATTCGTCAATGTGAGGGAGCGAAGAATGCTGTAATGAATTAATGGTGCATCGGAAAGGAGATACTCGTGTCCCAAAAGAAATTCCTGGCGTTTCCATATAAACGTTACTCGATTTGACAGGAAAAGTTACCGAACACATAGTATAACGCAGCGACTCAATTTCTGTGCTTATTCTTCAATGCGAGGGAGCGAGGGATGCAGTAAAGAACTAATAGTGCATCGGAAAGGAGATACTCGTATCCCAAAGCAAAATCCTGTCGTTTCCATAGAAACGTTACTCGATTTAGAAGGAGAAGTCATGGAACCCATAGTATTTCATAGCGACTCAATATCTGTGTTATTTGGTCAATGTGAGGGAGCGAGGGATTCAGTAAAGACGCAATAGCGCATCGGAAAGGAGATACTCGTGTCCCAAAAGAAAATCCTGTCGTTTCAACAGAAACGTTACTCGATTTAAAAGGAGAAGTCATAGAACCCATAGTATTTCATAGCGACGCAATTTCCGTGTTAATTCGCCAATGAGAGGGAGCGAGGGGAGCAGTACAGAAGGCATAGTGCATCGGAAAGTAGATAGTCGTATCCCAAAAGAAAATCTTGTCGTTTCCATAGAAACGTTACTCGGTTTAGAAGGAGAAGTCATAGAACCCATAGTATTTAATAGCCACGCAATTTCTGTGTTAATTCGTGAACGTGAGTGAGCGAGGGATACAGTAAAGAAGAAATAGTGCAGCGGAAAGGAGATACTCGAATCCCAAAAGAAAATCCTGTCGTTTCCATAGAAACGTTACTCGATTTAGAAGGAGAAGTCAGAGAACACATAGTATTTCATAGCGACGTAATTTCAGTGTTAATTCGTCAATGTGAGGGAGCGAGGAATGCAGTAATGTCGGAATAGTGCTTCGGGAAGGAGATACTCGTATCCCAAAAAAAATCTAGTCGTGTCCGTAGAAATGTTGCTCGAATAGAAAGGAGAAGTTATAGAGCACATAGTATCTCACAGTGACGCAATTTCTACGCTTAATCGTCTATGTGAGGAGGCGAGGGATGCAGTAAAGATCTAATAGGGCATCAGAAACTAGATACTCGTATCCCAATAGAAAATCCTGTCGTTTCCATAGAAACGTTACTCGATTTAGAACGAAATGTCATGGAACCCATACTATTTCATAGCGACGCAATTTCTGTGTTATTTCGTCAATGTGATTGAGCGAGGGATGCAGTAAAGACGGGATAGTACATCGGAAAGGAGATACTCGTATCCCAAAAGAAAATCCTGTCGTTTCCATAGAAACGTTACTTCATTTAGAAGGGGATGTCATAGAACCCATAGTATTTCATAGCGACGCAATTTCTGTGTTAATTCATCAATGTGAGGGAGCGGGGGGCGCAGTAAAGACGGAATAGTGCATCGGAAAGGGGAGACTCCTCTCCCAAAAGAAAATCCTGTCGTTTCCATAGAAACGTTTCTCGATGTGAAAAGAGAAGTTAAAGAACCCATAGTGTTTCAAAGCGACGCGATTTCTGTGCTTATTCTTCAATGGGAAGGAGCGAGGGATGCAGTGAAGAACTAATAGTGCATCGGAAAGGAGTTACTCGTATCCCAAAAGAAAATCCTGTCGTTTTCATTGAAACGTTACTCGATTTAGAAGGAGAAGTCATGGAACCCATAGTATTTCATAGCGACGCAATTTCTCTGTTATTTCGTAAATGTGAGGGAGCGAGGGATGCAGTAAAGAACAAATAGTGCATCAGGAAGGAGATACTCGTATCCCAAAAGATAATCCTGTCGTTTCCATAGATATATTACTCGATTAAGAAGGAGAATTCATGGAGGCCATTGTATTTCGTAGCGACGCAATTTCTGTGTTAATTCGTCAATGTGTGGGAGCGAGGGATGCAGTAAAGACGGATAGTGCATCGGATAGGAGACACTCCTATCCCAAAAGAAAACCTAGCGTTTCAATAGAAACGTTACTCGGTTTAGAAGAAGTCATAGAACCCATAGTATTTCATAGCCTCGCAATTTCTGTGTTAATTCGTGAATGTGAGGGAGCGAGGGATGCAGTAAAGAGGGAACAGTGCATCGGAAAGGAGATATTCGTATCCCAAAGGAAAATCATGTCCTTTCCATAGAAACGTTACTCGATTTGAAAGGAGAAGTCATAGAACACATAGTATTTCACAGCGACGCAATTTCTGTGCTTATTCTTCAATGCGAGGGAGCGAGGGATGCAGTAAAGAAGGACTAGTGCATCAGAGATGAGAGACTCATATCCCAAAAGAAAATCCTGTCGTTTCCATTGAAACGTTACTTGATTTACAAGGAGAAGTCTTTGAACACATAGTATTCCATAGCGATGCAATTTCTGTGATAAATCGTCAATGTGCGGGAGGCAGGGATGCAGTAATGAAAGAATAGTGCATCGGAAAGGAGATACTCGTAACCCAAAACAAAATCCTGTCGTTTCAATAGAAACGTTACTCGATTTAGAAGGAGAAGTTATAGAACTCATACTACTTCATAGCGACGCAATTTCTGTGTTTATTCGTAAATGTGAGGGAGAGAGGGAGGCAGTAATGAGCGAATAGTGCATCGGAAAGGAGATACTCGTGTCCCAAAAGAAAATCCTGTCCTTTCCATAGACACGTTACTCGATTTGAAAGGAGAAGTTACCGAACACATAGTACAACACAGCGATGCAATTTCTGTGCTTATTCTTCAATGCGAGGAAGCGAGGGATGCAGTAAAGACGGAATAGTGCATCGGAAAGGAGAGACTCCTATCCCAAAAGAAAATCCTGTCGTTTCAATAGAAACGTTACTCGGTTTAGAAGGAGAAGTCATAGAACCCATGGTATTACATAGCCACGCAATTTCTGTGTTAATTCGTGAATGTGAGGGAGGGTGGGATACAGTAAAGGAGGAATAGTGCATCGGAAAGGAGATACTCGTACCCCAAAAGAAAATCCTGTCGTTTCCATAGAAACGTTACTCGATATAGAAGGAGAAGTCATAGAACCAATAGTATTTCATCGCGACGCAATTTCTGTGTTAATTCGTCAATGTGAGGGAGCGAGAGATGCAGCAAAGACGGAGTAGTGCTTCGGAAAGGAGATATTCGTATCCCAAAAGAAAATCCTGTCGTTTCCATAGAAACGTTACTCGATTTAGAAGGAGATGTCATGGAACCCACAGTATATCATAGCGACGCAATTTCTGTGTAAATTCGTCAATGTGAGGGACCTAGAGGCGCAGTAAAGACGGAATAGTGCCTCGGAAAGGAGAGACTCCTATCCCAAAAGAAAATCCTGTCGTTTCCATGGAAACGTTTCTCGATGTGAAAAGAGAAGTTAAAGAACCCATAGTATTTCACAGCGACGCGATTTCTATGCTTATTCTTCAATGGGAGGGAGCGAGGGATGCAGTAAAGAACTAATAGTGCATCGAAAGGAGATACTCGTATCCCAAAACAAAATCCTGTCGTTGAAATAGAAACTTTACTCGATTTAGAAGGAGAAGTCATGGAACCCATAGTATTTCATAGCGACGCAATTTCTGTTTTATTTCTTCAATGTGAGGGAGCGAGGGATGCAGTAAAGAAATAATAGTGCGTCAGAAAGGAGATACTCGTATCCCAAAAGAAAATCCTGTCGTTTCCATAGAAACGTTACTCGATTTAGAAGGAGATGTCATGGAACCAATAGTATATCATAGCGACGCAATTTCTGTGTTATTTCGTCAGTGTGACGGAGCGACGTATGCAGTTAAGACGGAATAGTGCATCGGAAAGGAGATACACGTATCCCAAAAGAAAATCCTGTCGTTTCAATAGAAACGTTACTCGATTTAGAAGGACAAGTCGTAGAACACATAGTATTTCATAGCGAAGCAATATCTGTGTTAATTCGCAAATGTGAGGATGCGAGGGATGCAGTACAGATGGAATAGTGCATCGGAAAGGCGATAGTCGTATCCCAAAAGAAAATCCCGTCGATTCCATAGAAACGTTACCCGATTTAGAAGGAGAAATCATAGGAACCATAGTATTTCATAGCGACGCAATTTCTGTGTTAATTCGTGAATGTGAGGAAGCGAGGGATGCAGTAAAGAAGGAACAGTGCATCGGAAAGGAGATATTCGTATCCCAAAGGAAAATCATGTCTTTTGCATAGAAACGTTACTCGATTTGAAAGGAGAAGTCATAGTACACATAGTATTTCACAGCGACGCATTTTCTGTGCTTATTCTTCAATGCGAGGGAGCGAGGGATGCAGTAAAGAACTAATAGTGCATCGGAAAGGAGATACTCGTATCCCTAAAGAAAATCCTCTCTTTTCAATAGAAACGTTACTCGATTTAGAAGGACAAGTCATAGAACACATAGTATTTCATAGCGACGCAATTTCTGTGTGAATTCGCCAATGTGAGGAAGCGAGGGATGCAGTACAGAAGGAATAGTGCATCGGAAAGGAGATACTCGTATCGCAACAGAAAATCCCGTCGTTTCCATGGAAACGTTACTCGATATAGAATGAGAAGTCATAGAACACATAGTATTTCATAGCGACGGAACTTCTGTGTTAATTCGACAATGTGAGGGACCGAAGGATAAAGTAAAGAAGGAATAGCGCGTCGGAAAGGAGATACTCAGATACCACAAGAAAATTCTCTCGTTTTCATAGAAACGTTAATCGATTTAGAAAGATGAGCCACAGAATCCACAGTATATCATAGCGACGCAATCTCTGTGTTAATTCGTGAATGTGAGGGAGCGAGGGATGCAGTACAGAAGGAATAGTGCATCGGAAAGGAGTAAGTCGAATCCCAAAAGAAAATCCCATTGTTTCCTTAGAAACGTTACTCGATTTAGAAGGAGAAATCATAGAACCGATAGTATATCATAGCGACGCAAATTCTTTGTCAATTAGTCAATGTCAGGGAGCGAGGGATGCAGTAAAGAAGGAATAGTGCATCGGAAAGGAGATACTCGTATACTAAAAGAAAATCCGCTAGTTTCCATAGAAACGTCACTCGATTTAGAAGGATGAGTCATAGAACACACAGTATTTCATAGCGACGCAATCTCTGTGTTATTCGTCAATGTGAGGGAGCGAGGGATGCAGTAAAGAAGGACTAGTGCATCGGAGATGAGATACTCATATCCCAAAAGAAAATCCTGTCGTTTCCATTGAAACGTTACTTGATTTACAAGGAGAAGTCTTTGAACACATAGTATTCCATAGCGATGCAATTTCTGTGATAAATCGTCAATGTGAGGGAGGCAGGGATGCAGTAATGAAAGAATAGTGCATCGGAAAGGAGATACTCGTAACCCAAAACAAAATCCTGTCGTTTCAATAGAAACGTTACTCGATTTAGAAGGAGAAGTTATAGAACTCATACTACTTCATAGCGACGCAATTTCTGTGTTTATTCGTAAATGTGAGGGAGAGAGGGAGGCAGTAATGAACGAATAGTGCATCGGAAAGGAGATACTCGTATCCCAAAAGAAAATCCTGTCCTTTCCATAGACACGTTACTCGATTTGAAAGGAGAAGTTACCGAACACATAGTACAACACAGCGATGCAATTTCTGTGCTTATTCTTCAATGCGAGGAAGCGAGGGATGCAGTAAAGACGGAATAGTGCATCGGATAGGAGAGATTCCTATCCCAAAAGAAAATCCTGTCGTTTCAATAGAAACGTTACTCGGTTTAGAAGGAGAAGTCATAGAACCCATGGTATTACATAGCCACGCAATTTCTGTGTTAATTCGTGAATGTGAGGGAGGGAGGGATACAGTAAAGGAGGAATAGTGCATCGGAAAGGAGATACTCGTATCCCAAAAGAAAATCCTGTCGTTTCCATAGAAACGTTACTCGATATAGAAGGAGAAGTCATAGAACCAATAGTATTTCATCGCGACGCAATTTCTGTGTTAATTCGTCAATGTGAGGGAGCGAGAGATGCAGCAAAGACGGAGTAGTGCTTCGGAAAGGAGATATTCGTATCCCAAAAGAAAATCCTGTCGATTCCATAGAAACGTTACTCGATTTAGAAGGAGATGTCATGGAACCCACAGTATATCATAGCGACGCAATTTCTGTGTAAATTCGTCAATGTGAGGGACCAAGGGGCGCAGTAAAGACGGAATAGTGCCTCGGAAAGGAGAGACTCCTATCCCAAAAGAAAATCCTGTCGTTTCCATGGAAACGTTTCTCGATGTGAAAAGAGAAGTTAAAGAACCCATAGTATTTCACAGCGACGCGATTTCTATGCTTATTCTTCAATGGGAGGGAGCGAGGGATGCAGTAAAGAACTAATAGTGCATCGAAAGGAGATACTCGTATCCCAAAACAAAATCCTGTCGTTGAAATAGAAACTTTACTCGATTTAGAAGGAGAAGTCATGGAACCCATAGTATTTCATAGCGACGCAATTTCTGTTTTATTTCTTCAATGTGAGGGAGCGAGGGATGCAGTAAAGAAATAATAGTGCGTCAGAAAGGAGATACTCGTATCCCAAAAGAAAATCCTGTCGTTTCCATAGAAACGTTACTCGATTTAGAAGGAGATGTCATGGGACCCATAGTATATCATAGCGACGCAATTTCTGTGTTATTTCGTCAGTGTGAGGGAGCGACGTATGCAGTTAAGACGGAATAGTGCATCGGAAAGGAGATACACGTATCCCAAAAGAAAATCCTGTCGTTTCAATAGAAACGTTACTCGATTTAGAAGGACAAGTCGTAGAACACATAGTATTTCATAGCGAAGCAATATCTGTGTTAATTCGCAAATGTGAGGATGCGAGGGATGCAGTACAGATGGAATAGTGCATCGGAAAGGCGATAGTCGTATCCCAAAAGAAAATCCCGTCGATTCCATAGAAACGTTACCCGATTTAGAAGGAGAAATCATAGGACCCATAGTATTTCATAGCGACGCAATTTCTGTGTTAATTCGTGAATATGAGGAAGCGAGGGATGCAGTAAAGAAGGAACAGTGCATCGGAAAGGAGATATTCGTATCCCAAAGGAAAATCATGTCTTTTGCATAGAAACGTTACTCGATTTGAAAGGAGAAGTCATAGTACACATAGTATTTCACAGCGACGCATTTTCTGTGCTTATTCTTCAATGCGAGGGAGCGAGGGATGCAGTAAAGAACTAATAGTGCATCGGAAAGGAGATACTCGTATCCCTAAAGAAAATCCTCTCTTTTCAATAGAAACGTTACTCGATTTAGAAGGACAAGTCATAGAACACATAGTATTTCATAGCGACGCAATTTCTGTGTGAATTCGCCAATGTGAGGAAGCGAGGGATGCAGTACAGAAGGAATAGTGCATCGGAAAGGAGATACTCGTATCGCAACAGAAAATCCCGTCGTTTCCATGGAAACGTTACTCGATATAGAATGAGAAGTCATAGAACACATAGTATTTCATAGCGACGGAACTTCTGTGTTAATTCGACAATGTGAGGGACCGAAGGATAAAGTAAAGAAGGAATAGCGCGTCGGAAAGGAGATACTCAGATACCACAAGAAAATTCTCTCGTTTTCATAGAAACGTTAATCGATTTAGAAAGATGAGCCACAGAATCCACAGTATATCATAGCGACGCAATCTCTGTGTTAATTCGTGAATGTGAGGGAGCGAGGGATGCAGTACAGAAGGAATAGTGCATCGGAAAGGAGTAAGTCGAATCCCAAAAGAAAATCCCATTGTTTCCTTAGAAACGTTACTCGATTTAGAAGGAGAAATCATAGAACCGATAGTATATCATAGCGACGCAAATTCTTTGTCAATTAGTCAATGTCAGGGAGCGAGGGATGCAGTAAAGAAGGAATAGTGCATCGGAAAGGAGATACTCGTATACTAAAAGAAAATCCGCTAGTTTCCATAGAAACGTCACTCGATTTAGAAGGATGAGTCATAGAACACACAGTATTTCATAGCGACGCAATCTCTGTGTTATTCGTCAATGTGAGGGAGCGAGGGATGCAGTAAAGAAGGACTAGTGCATCGGAGATGAGATACTCATATCCCAAAAGAAAATCCTGTCGTTTCCATTGAAACGTTACTTGATTTACAAGGAGAAGTCTTTAAACACATAGTATTCCATAGCGATGCAATTTCTGTGATAAATCGTCAATGTGAGGGAGGCAGGGATGCAGTAATGAAAGAATAGTGCATCGGAAAGGAGATACTTGTAACCCAAAACAAAATCCTGTCGTTTCAATAGAAATGTTACTCGATTTAGAAGGAGAAGTTATAGAACTCATACTACTTCATAGCGACGCAATTTCTGTGTTTATTCGTAAATGTTAGGGAGAGAGGGAGGCAGTAATGAACGAATAGTGCATCGGAAAGGAGATACTCGTATCCCAAAAGAAAATCCTGTCCTTTCCATAGACACGTTACTCGATTTGAAAGGAGAAGTTACCGAACACATAGTACAACACAGCGATGCAATTTCTGTGCTTATTCTTCAATGCGAGGAAGCGAGGGATGCAGTAAAGACGGAATAGTGCATCGTATAGGAGAGATTCCTATCCCAAAAGAAAATCCTGTCGTTTCAATAGAAACGTTACTCGGTTTAGAAGGAGAAGTCATAGAACCCATGGTATTACATAGCCACGCAATTTCTGTGTTAATTCGTGAATGTGAGGGAGGGAGGGATACAGTAAAGGCGGAATAGTGCATCGGAAAGGAGATACTCGTATCCCAAAAGAAAATCCTGTCGTTTCCATAGAAACGTTACTCGATATAGAAGGAGAAGTCATAGAACCAATAGTATTTCATCGCGACGCAATTTCTGTGTTAATTCGTCAATGTGAGGGAGCGAGAGATGCAGCAAAGACGGAGTAGTGCTTCGGAAAGGAGATATTCGTATCCCAAAAGAAAATCCTGTCGTTTCCATAGAAACGTTACTCGATTTAGAAGGAGATGTCATGGAACCCACAGTATATCATAGCGACGCAATTTCTGTGTAAATTCGTCAATGTGAGGGACCAAGGGGCGCAGCTAAGACGGAATAGTGCCTCGGAAAGGAGAGACTCCTATCCCAAAAGAAAACCCTGCCGTTTCCATGGAAACGTTTCTCGATGTGAAAAGAGAAGTTAAAGAACCCATAGTATTTCACAGCGACGCGATTTCTATGCTTATTCTTCAATGGGAGGCAGCGAGGGATGCAGTAAAGAACTGATAGTGCATCGAAAGGAGATACTCGTATCCCAAAACAAAATCCTGTCGTTTAAATAGAAACTGTACTCGATTTAGAAGGAGAAGTCATGGAACCCATAGTATTTCATAGCGACGCAATTTCTGTTTTATTTCTTCAATGTGAGGGAGCGAGGGATGCAGTAAAGAAATAATAGTGCGTCAGAAAGGAGATACTCGTATCCCAAAAGAAAATCCTGTCGTTTCCACAGAAACGTTACTCGATTTAGAAGGAGATGTCATGGAACCCATAGTATATCATAGCGACGCAATTTCTGTGTTATTTTGTCAGTGTGAGGGAGCGACGTATGCAGTTAAGACGGAATAGTGCATCGGAAGGGAGATACACGTATCCCAAAAGAAAATCCTGTCGTTTCAATAGAAACGTTACTCGATTTAGAAGGACAAGTCGTAGAACACATAGTATTTCATAGCGAAGCAAAATCTGTGTTAATTCGCAAATGTGAGGATGCGAGGGATGCAGTACAGATGGAATAGTGCATCGGAAAGGCGATAGTCGTATCCGAAAAGAAAATCCCGTCGATTCCATAGAAACGTTATCCGATTTAGAAGGAGAAATCATAGGACCCATAGTATTTCATAGCCTCGCAATTTCTGTGTTAATTCGTGAATGTGAGGGAGCGAGGGATGCAGTAAAGAGGGAACAGTGCATCGGAAAGGAGATATTCGTATCCCAAAGGAAAATCATGTCCTTTCCATAGAAACGTTACTCGATTTGAAAGGAGAAGTCATAGAACACATAGTATTTCACAGCGACGCAATTTCTGTGCTTATTCTTCAATGCGAGGGAGCGAGGGATGCAGTAAAGAAGGACTAGTGCATCAGAGATGAGATACTCATATCCCAAAAGAAAATCCTGTCGTTTCCATTGAAACGTTACTTGATTTACAAGGAGAAGTCTTTGAACACATAGTATTCCATAGCGATGCAATTTCTGTGATAAATCGTCAATGTGAGGGAGGCAGGGATGCAGTAATGAAAGAATAGTGCATCGGAAAGGAGATACTCGTACCCCAAAAGAAAATCCTGTCGTTTCCATAGAAACGTTACTCGATATAGAAGGAGAAGTCATAGAACCAATAGTATTTCATCGCGACGCAATTTCTGTGTTAATTCGTCAATGTGAGGGAGCGAGAGATGATGCAAAGACGGAGTAGTGCTTCGGAAAGGAGATATTCGTATCCCAAAAGAAAATCCTGTCGTTTCCATAGAAACGTTACTCGATTTAGAAGGAGATGTCATGGAACCCACAGTATATCATAGCGACGCAATTTCTGTGTAAATTCGTCAATGTGAGGGACCAAGGGGCGCAGTAAAGGCGGAATAGTGCCTCGGAAAGGAGAGACTCCTATCCCAAAAGAAAATCCTGTCGTTTCCATGGAAACGTTTCTCGATGTGAAAAGAGAAGTTAAAGAACCCATAGTATTTCACAGCGACGCGATTTCTATGCTTATTCTTCAATGGGAGGGAGCGAGGGATGCAGTAAAGAACTAATAGTGCATCGAAAGGAGATACTCGTATCCCAAAACAAAATCCTGTCGTTGAAATAGAAACTTTACTCGATTTAGAAGGAGAAGTCATGGAACCCATAGTATTTCATAGCGACGCAATTTCTGTTTTATTTCTTCAATGTGAGGGAGCGAGGGATGCAGTAAAGAAATAATAGTGCGTCAGAAAGGAGATACTCGTATCCCAAAAGAAAATCCTGTCGTTTCCATAGAAACGTTACTCGATTTAGAAGGAGATGTCATGGAACCCATAGTATATCATAGCGACGCAATTTCTGTGTTATTTCGTCAGTGTGACGGAGCGACGTATGCAGTTAAGACGGAATAGTGCATCGGAAAGGAGATACACGTATCCCAAAAGAAAATCCTGTTGTTTCAATAGAAACGTTACTCGATTTAGAAGGACAAGTCGTAGAACACATAGTATTTCATAGCGAAGCAATATCTGTGTTAATTCGCAAATGTGAGGATGCGAGGGATGCAGTACAGATGGAATAGTGCATCGGAAAGGCGATAGTCGTATCCCAAAAGAAAATCCCGTCGATTCCATAGAAACGTTACCCGATTTAGAAGGAGAAATCATAGGAACCATAGTATTTCATAGCGACGCAATTTCTGTGTTAATTCGTGAATGTGAGGAAGCGAGGGATGCAGTAAAGAAGGAACAGTGCATCGGAAAGGAGATATTCGTATCCCAAAGGAAAATCATGTCTTTTGCATAGAAACGTTACTCGATTTGAAAGGAGAAGTCATAGTACACATAGTATTTCACAGCGACGCATTTTCTGTGCTTATTCTTCAATGCGAGGGAGCGAGGGATGCAGTAAAGAACTAATAGTGCATCGGAAAGGAGATACTCGTATCCCTAAAGAAAATCCTCTCTTTTCAATAGAAACGTTACTCGATTTAGAAGGACAAGTCATAGAACACATAGTATTTCATAGCGACGCAATTTCTGTGTGAATTCGCCAATGTGAGGAAGCGAGGGATGCAGTACAGAAGGAATAGTGCATCGGAAAGGAGATACTCGTATCGCAACAGAAAATCCCGTCGTTTCCATGGAAACGTTACTCGATATAGAATGAGAAGTCATAGAACACATAGTATTTCATAGCGACGGAACTTCTGTGTTAATTCGACAATGTGAGGGACCGAAGGATAAAGTAAAGAAGGAATAGCGCGTCGGAAAGGAGATACTCAGATACCACAAGAAAATTCTCTCGTTTTCATAGAAACGTTAATCGATTTAGAAAGATGAGCCACAGAATCCACAGTATATCATAGCGACGCAATCTCTGTGTTAATTCGTGAATGTGAGGGAGCGAGGGATGCAGTACAGAAGGAATAGTGCATCGGAAAGGAGTAAGTCGAATCCCAAAAGAAAATCCCATTGTTTCCTTAGAAACGTTACTCGATTTAGAAGGAGAAATCATAGAACCGATAGTATATCATAGCGACGCAAATTCTTTGTCAATTAGTCAATGTCAGGGAGCGAGGGATGCAGTAAAGAAGGAATAGTGCATCGGAAAGGAGATACTCGTATACTAAAAGAAAATCCGCTAGTTTCCATAGAAACGTCACTCGATTTAGAAGGATGAGTCATAGAACACACAGTATTTCATAGCGACGCAATCTCTGTGTTATTCGTCAATGTGAGGGAGCGAGGGATGCAGTAAAGAAGGACTAGTGCATCGGAGATGAGATACTCATATCCCAAAAGAAAATCCTGTCGTTTCCATTGAAACGTTACTTGATTTACAAGGAGAAGTCTTTGAACACATAGTATTCCATAGCGATGCAATTTCTGTGATAAATCGTCAATGTGAGGGAGGCAGGGATGCAGTAATGAAAGAATAGTGCATCGGAAAGGAGATACTCGTAACCCAAAACAAAATCCTGTCGTTTCAATAGAAACGTTACTCGATTTAGAAGGAGAAGTTATAGAACTCATACTACTTCATAGCGACGCAATTTCTGTGTTTATTCGTAAATGTGAGGGAGAGAAGGAGGCAGTAATGAACGAATAGTGCATCGGAAAGGAGATACTCGTATCCCAAAAGAAAATCCTGTCCTTTCCATAGACACGTTACTCGATTTGAAAGGAGAAGTTACCGAACACATAGTACAACACAGCGATGCAATTTCTGTGCTTATTCTTCAATGCGAGGAAGCGAGGGATGCAGTAAAGACGGAATAGTGCATCGGATAGGAGAGACTCCTATCCCAAAAGAAAATCATGTCGTTTCAATAGAAACGTTACTCGGTTTAGAAGGAGAAGTCATAGAACCCATGGTACTACATAGCCACGCAATTTCTGTGTTAATTCGTGAATGTGAGGGAGGGAGGGATACAGTAAAGGAGGAATAGTGCATCGGAAAGGAGATACTCGTATCCCAAAAGAAAATCCTGTCGTTTCCATAGAAACGTTACTCGATATAGAAGGAGAAGTCATAGAACCAATAGTATTTCATCGCGACGCAATTTCTGTGTTAATTCGTCAATGTGAGGGAGCGAGAGATGCAGCAAAGACGGAGTAGTGCTTCGGAAAGGAGATATTCGTATCCCAAAAGAAAATCCTGTCGATTCCATAGAAACGTTACTCGATTTAGAAGGAGATGTCATGGAACCCACAGTATATCATAGCGACGCAATTTCTGTGTAAATTCGTCAATGTGAGGGACCAAGGGGCGCAGTAAAGACGGAATAGTGCCTCGGAAAGGAGAGACTCCTATCCCAAAAGAAAATCCTGTCGTTTCCATGGAAACGTTTCTCGATGTGAAAAGAGAAGTTAAAGAACCCATAGTATTTCACAGCGACGCGATTTCTATGCTTATTCTTCAATGGGAGGGAGCGAGGGATGCAGTAAAGAACTAATAGTGCTTCGAAAGGAGATACTCGTATCCCAAAAAAAAATCCTGTCGTTGAAATAGAAACTTTACTCGATTTAGAAGGAGAAGTCATGGAACCCATAGTATTTCATAGCGACGCAATTTCTGTTTTATTTCTTCAATGTGAGGGAGCGAGGGATGCAGTAAAGAAATAATAGTGCGTTAGAAAGGAGATACTCGTATCCCAAAAGAAAATCCTGTCGTTTCCATAGAAACGTTACTCGATTTAGAAGGAGATGTCATGGAACCCATAGTATATCATAGCGACGCAATTTCTGTGTTATTTCGTCAGTGTGAGGGAGCGACGTATGCAGTTAAGACGGAATAGTGCATCGGAAAGGAGATACACGTATCCCAAAAGAAAATCCTGTCGTTTCAATAGAAACGTTACTCGATTTAGAAGGACAAGTCGTAGAACACATAGTATTTCATAGCGAAGCAATATCTGTGTTAATTCGCAAATGTGAGGATGCGAGGGATGCAGTACAGATGGAATAGTGCATCGGAAAGGCGATAGTCGTATCCCAAAAGAAAATCCCGTCGATTCCATAGAAACGTTACCCGATTTAGAAGGAGAAATCATAGGACCCATAGTATTTCATAGCGACGCAATTTTTGTGTTAATTCGTGAATGTGAGGAAGCGAGGGATGCAGTAAAGAAGGAACAGTGCATCGGAAAGGAGATATTCGTATCCCAAAGGAAAATCATGTCTTTTACATAGAAACGTTACTCGATTTGAAAGGAGAAGTCATAGTACACATAGTATTTCACAGCGACGCATTTTCTGTGCTTATTCTTCAATGCGAGGGAGCGAGGGATGCAGTAAAGAACTAATAGTGCATCGGAAAGGAGATACTCGTATCCCTAAAGAAAATCCTGTCTTTTCAATAGAAACGTTACTCGATTTAGAAGGAGAAGTCATAGAACACATAGTATTTCATAGCGACGCAATTTCTGTGTGAATTCGCCAATGTGAGGAAGCGAGGGATGCAGTACAGAAGGAATAGTGCATCGGAAAGGAGATACTCGTATCGCAACAGAAAATCCCGTCGTTTCCATGGAAACGTTACTCGATATAGAATGAGAAGTCATAGAACACATAGTATTTCATAGCGACGGAACTTCTGTGTTAATTCGACAATGTGAGGGACCGAAGGATAAAGTAAAGAAGGAATAGCGCGTCGGAAAGGAGATACTCAGATACCACAAGAAAATTCGCTCGTTTTCATAGAAACGTTAATCGATTTAGAAAGATGAGCCACAGAATCCACAGTATATCATAGCGACGCAATCTCTGTGTTAATTCGTGAATGTGAGGGAGCGAGGGATGCAGTACAGAAGGAATAGTGCATCGGAAAGGAGTAAGTCGAATCCCAAAAGAAAATCCCATTGTTTCCTTAGAAACGTTACTCGATTTAGAAGGAGAAATCATAGAACCGATAGTATATCATAGCGACGCAAATTCTTTGTCAATTAGTCAATGTCAGGGAGCGAGGGATGCAGTAAAGAAGGAATAGTGCATCGGAAAGGAGATACTCGTATACTAAAAGAAAATCCGCTAGTTTCCATAGAAACGTCACTCGATTTAGAAGGATGAGTCATAGAACACACAGTATTTCATAGCGACGCAATCTCTGTGTTATTCGTCAATGTGAGGGAGCGAGGGATGCAGTAAAGAAGGACTAGTGCATCGGAGATGAGATACTCATATCCCAAAAGAAAATCCTGTCGTTTCCATTGAAACGTTACTTGATTTACAAGGAGAAGTCTTTAAACACATAGTATTCCATAGCGATGCAATTTCTGTGATAAATCGTCAATGTGAGGGAGGCAGGGATGCAGTAATGAAAGAATAGTGCATCGGAAAGGAGATACTCGTAACCCAAAACAAAATCCTGTCGTTTCAATAGAAACGTTACTCGATTTAGAAGGAGAAGTTATAGAACTCATACTACTTCATAGCGACGCAATTTCTGTGTTTATTCGTAAATGTGAGGGAGAGAGGGAGGCAGTAATGAACGAATAGTGCATCGGAAAGGAGATACTCGTATCCCAAAAGAAAATCCTGTCCTTTCCATAGACACGTTACTCGATTTGAAAGGAGAAGTTACCGAACACATAGTACAACACAGCGATGCAATTTCTGTGCTTATTCTTCAATGCGAGGAAGCGAGGAATGCAGTAAAGACGGAATAGTGCATCGGATAGGAGAGATTCCTATCCCAAAAGAAAATCATGTCGTTTCAATAGAAACGTTACTCGGTTTAGAAGGAGAAGTCATAGAACCCATGGTATTACATAGCCACGCAATTTCTGTGTTAATTCGTGAATGTGAGGGAGGGAGGGATACAGTAAAGGAGGAATAGTGCATCGGAAAGGAGATACTCGTATCCCAAAAGATAATCCTGTCGTTTCCATAGAAACGTTACTCGATATAGAAGGAGAAGTCATAGAACCAATAGTATTTCATCGCGACGCAATTTCTGTGTTAATTCGTCAATGTGAGGGAGCGAGAGATGCAGCAAAGACGGAGTAGTGCTTCGGAAAGGAGATATTCGTATCCCAAAAGAAAATCCTGTCGTTTCCATAGAAACGTTACTCGATTTAGAAGGAGATGTCATGGAACCCACAGTATATCATAGCGACGCAATTTCTGTGTAAATTCGTCAATGTGAGGGACCAAGGGGCGCAGTAAAGACGGAATAGTGCCTCGGAAAGGAGAGACTCCTATCCCAAAAGAAAATCCTGCCGTTTCCATGGAAACGTTTCTCGATGTGAAAAGAGAAGTTAAAGAACCCATAGTATTTCACAGCGACGCCTTTTCTATGCTTATTCTTCAATGGGAGGGAGCGAGGGATGCAGTAAAGAACTGATAGTGCATCGAAAGGAGATACTCGTATCCCAAAACAAAATCCTGTCGTTTAAATAGAAACTGTACTCGATTTAGAAGGAGAAGTCATGGAACCCATAGTATTTCATAGCGACGCAATTTCTGTTTTATTTCTTCAATGTGAGGGAGCGAGGGATGCAGTAAAGAAATAATAGTGCGTCAGAAAGGAGATACTCGTATCCCAAAAGAAAATCCTGTCGTTTCCATAGAAACGTTACTCGATTTAGAAGGAGATGTCATGGAACCCATAGTATATCATAGCGACGCAATTTCTGTGTTATTTTGTCAGTGTGAGGGAGCGACGTATGCAGTTAAGACGGATAAGTGCATCGGAAAGGAGATACACGTATCCCAAAAGAAAATCCTGTCGTTTCAATAGAAACGTTACTCGATTTAGAAGGACAAGTCGTAGAACACATAGTATTTCATAGCGAAGCAAAATCTGTGTTAATTCGCAAATGTGAGGATGCGAGGGATGCAGTACAGATGGAATAGTGCATCGGAAAGGCGATAGTCGTATCCCAAAAGAAAATCCCGTCGATTCCATAGAAACGTTACCCGATTTAGAAGGAGAAATCATAGGACCCATAGTATTTCATAGCGACGCAATTTCTGTGTTAATTCGTGAATGTGAGGAAGCGAGGGATGCAGTAAAGAAGGAACAGTGCATCGGAAAGGAGATATTCGTATCCCAAAGGAAAATCATGTCTTTTGCATAGAAACGTTACTCGATTTGAAAGGAGAAGTCATAGTACACATAGTATTTCACAGCGACGCATTTTCTGTGCTTATTCTTCAATGCGAGGGAGCGAGGGATGCAGTAAAGAACTAATAGTGCATCGGAAAGGAGATACTCGTATCCCTAAAGAAAATCCTCTCTTTTCAATAGAAACGTTACTTGATTTAGAAGGACAAGTCATAGAACACATAGTATTTCATAGCGACTCAATTTCTGTGTGAATTCGCCAATGTGAGGAAGCGAGGGATGCAGTACAGAAGGAATAGTGCATCGGAAAGGAGATACTCGTATCGCAACAGAAAATCCCGTCGTTTCCATGGAAACGTTACTCGATATAGAAGGAGAAGTCATAGAACACATAGTATTTCATAGCGACGCAATTTCTGTGTTAATTCGCCAATGTGAGGGACCGAAGGATGCAATTAAGAAGGAATAGTGCGTCGGAAATTAGATACTCATATACCAAAAGAAAATTCACTCGTTTCCATAGAAACATTAATCGATTTAGAAAAATGAGCCACAGAACCCACAGTATTTCATAGCGACGCAATCTCTGTCTTATTCGTCAATGTGAGGAGCGAGGGATGCAGTAAAGAAGGACTAGTGCATCGGATAAGGGATACTCATATCCCAAAAGAAAATCCTGTCGTTACCATTGAAACGTTACTTGATTTACAAGGAGAAGTCATTGAACACATAGTATTCCATGGCGATGCAATTTCTGTGATAAATCGTCAATGTGAGGGAGCCAGGGTTGCAGTAAAGAAGGAATAGTGCATCGGAAAGGAGATACTCGTAACCCAAAAGAAAATCCTGTCGTTTCAATAGAAACGTTACTCGATTTAGACGGAGTAATTATAGAACCCATACTACTTCATAGCGACGCAATTTCTGTGATTATTCGTCAATGTGAGGGAGAGAGGGAGGCAGTAATGAACGAATAGTGCACCGGAAAGGAGATACTCGTATCCCAAAAGAAAATCCTGTCGTTTCCATAGTAACGTTACACGGTTTAGAAGGAGAAGTCAGAGAACCCATAGTATTTCATAGCCACGCAATTTCTGTGTTAATTCGTGAATTTGAGGTAGCGAGGGATGCAGTAAAGAAGGAATAGTGCATCGGAAAGGAGATACTCGAATCCCAAAAGAAAATCCTGTCGTTTCCATAGAAACGTTACTCGATTTGAAAGGAGAAGTTAGCGAGCACATTGTATAACGCAGCGACGCAATTTCTGTGCTTATTCTGAAATGCGAGGGAGCGAGGGATGCAGTAAAGAACTAATAGTGCATCGGAAAGGAGATACTCGTATCCCAAAACAAAATCCCCTCGTTTAAATAGAAACGTTACTCGATTTAGAAGGAGAAGTCATGGAACCCATAGTATTTCATAGCGACTCAATATCTGTGTTATTTGGTCAATGTGAGGGAGCGAGGGAAGCAGTAAAGACGGAATTGTGCATCGGAAAGGAGATACTCGTGTCCCAAAAGAAAATCCTGTCCTATCAACAGAAACGTTACTCGATTTAGAAGGGGAAGTCATAGAACCGATATTATTTCATATCGATGCAATTTCCGAGTTAATTCGCCAATGAGAGGGAGCGAGGGGTGCAGTACAGAAGGCATAGTGCATCGGAAAGGAGATAGTCGTATCCCAACAGAAAATCTTGTCGTTTCCATAGAAACGTTACTCGATTTAGAAGGAGATGTCATAGAACCCATAGTATTTAATAGCCACGCAATTTCTGTGTTAATTCGTCAATGTGAGGGAGCGAGGAATGCAGTAAAGACGGAATAGTGCTTCGGGAAGGAGATAGTCGTATCCCAAAAGACAATGCTGTCGTTTCCATAGAAACGTTACTCGATATAGAAGGAGAAGTCATAGAACCAATAGTATTTCATCGCGACGCAATTTCTGTGTTAATTCGTCAATGTGAGGGAGCGAAAGATGCAGCAAAGACGGAATAGTGCTTCGGTAAGGAGATACTCGTATCCCAGATGAAAATCCTGTCGTTTCCATAGAAACGTTACTCGATTTAGAAGGGGATGTCATAGAACCCATAGTATATCATAGCGACGCAATTTCTGTGTTAATTCGTCAATGTGAGGGAGCGAGGAGCGCAGTAAAGACGGAGTAGTGCATCGGAAAGGAGAGACTTCTATCCCAAAAGAAAATCCTGTCGTTTCCATTGAAACGCTTCTCGATTTGAAAAGAGAAGTTAAAGAACCCACAGTATTTCACAGCGAGGCGATTTCTCTGCTTATTCTTTAATGGGAGGGAGCGAGGGATGCAGTAAAGAACTAATAGTGCATCGGAAAGGAGATACTCGTATCCCAAAAGAAAATCCTGTCGTTTCCATAGAAACGTTACTCGATTTAGAAGGAGAAGTCATTGATCCCATAGTATTTCATAGCGACGCAATTTCTGTGTTAATTCGCCAGTGTGAGGTAGCGAGGGATGCAGTACAGAAGGAATAGTGCATCGGAAAGGAGATAGTCGAATCCCAAAAGATAATCCCATTGTTTCCTTAGAAACGTTACTCGATTTAGAAGGAGAAATCATAGAACCGATAGTATATCATAGCGACGCAATTTCTGTGTTAATTAAACAATGTTAGGGAGCGAGGGATACAGTAAAGAAGGAATTGTGCATCGGATTGGAGATGCTCATATCCCAAAGGAAAATCCTGTCGTTTCCATTGAAACGTTACTCGATTTAGAAGGAGAAGTCATGGAACCCATAGTATTTCACAGCGACGCGATTTCTGTGCTTATTCTTCAATGGGAGGGAGCGAGCGATGCAGTAAGGAACTAATAGTGCATCGGAAACGAGATACTCGTATCCCAAAAGAAAATCCTGTCGTTTCCATAGAAACGTTACTCGATTTAGAAGGAGAAGTCATTGAACCCATAGTATTTCATAGCGACGCAATTTCTGTGTTATTTCGTCAATGTGGGGGAGCAAGGGATGCAGTAAAGACGGAATAGTGCATCGGAAAAGAGATATTCGTTCCCAAAAGATAATCCTGTCGTTTCCATAGAAACGTTACTCGATTTAGAAGGAGAAGTCATAGAACCCATAGTATTTAATAGCCACGCAATTTCTGTGTTAATTCGTCAACGTGAGTGAGCGAGGGATGCAGCAAAGAAGGAATAGTGCAGCGGAATGGAGATACTCGAATCCCAAAAGAAAATCCTGTCGTTTCCATAGAAACGTTACTCGATTTAGAAGGAGAAGACATAGAACACATAGTATTTCATAGCGACGCAATTTCTGTGTTAATTCGTCAATGTGAGGGAGCGAGGAATGCAGTAAAGTCGGAATAGTGGTTCGGGAAGGAGATACTCGTATCCCAAAAGAAAATCCAGTCGTGTCCGTAGAAATGTTGCTCGATTTGAAAGGAGAAGTTATAGAGCACATAGTATCTCACAGTGACACAATTTCTACGCTTATTTGTCAATGTGAGGGAGCGAGGGATGCAGTAAAGATCTGATAGTGCATCAGAAAGGAGATACTCGTATCCCAAAAGAAAATCCTGTCGTTTCCGTAGAAACGATACTCGATTTAGAAGGAGATGTCATGGAACCCATACTATTTCATAGCGACGCAATTTCTGTGTTATTTCGTCAATGTGAGGGAGCGAGGGATGCAGTAAAGACGGAATAGTGCATCGGAAAAGAGATAGTCGTATCTCAAAAGAAAATCCCGCCGTTTCAATACAAACATTACTTTATTTAAAAGGAGAAGTCATAAAACACATAGTATTTCATAGCGACGCAATTTCTGTGTTAATTCGCCAATGTGAGGAAGCGAGGGATGCAGTAAAGGAGGAATAGTGCATCGGAAAGGAGATACTCGTATCCCAAAAGAAAATCCTGTCGTTTCCATAGAAACGTTCCTCGATTTGGAAGGATGAGTTATAGAACCCACAGTATTTCATAGCGACGCAATCTCTGTGTTAATTCGTCAATGTGAGGGAGGAGTGATGCAGTAATAAACTAATAGTGCATCGGAAAGGAGATACTCGTATCCCAAAAGATAATCCTCTCGTTTCCATAGAAATGTTACTCGTTTTAGAAGGAGAGTACATGGAACCCATAGTATTTCGTAGCGACGCAATTTCTGTGTTAATTCGTGAATGTGAGGGAGGGAGGGATACAGTAAAGGAGGAATAGTGCATCGGAAAGGAGATACTCGTATCCCAAAAGAAAATCCTGTCGTTTCCATAGAAACTTTACACGATATAGGAGGAGAAGTCATAGAACCAATAGTATTTCATCGCGACGCAATTTCTGTGTTAATTCGTCAATGTGAGGGAGCGAGAGATGCAGCAAAGACGGAATAGTGCTTCGGAAAGGAGAGACTCCTATCCCAAAAGAAAATCCTATCGTTTCCATAGAAACGTTTCTCGATGTGAAAAGAGAATTTAAAGAACCCATAGTATTTCACAGCGACGCGATTTCTGTGCATATTCTTCAATGGGAGGGAGCGAGGGATGCAGTAAAGAACTAATAGTGCATCGGAAAGGAGAGACTCCTATCCCAAAGAAAAACCTGTCGTTTCCATAGAAACGTTACTCGATTTAGAAGGAGATGTCATGGAACCCATAGTATTTCATAGCGACGCAATTTCTGTGTTAATTCGTCAATATGAGGGAGCGAGAGATGCAGTAAAGACGGAATAGTGCATCGGAAAGGAGACACACGTATCCCAATGGAAAATCCTGTCGTTTCAATAGAAACGTCACTTGATTTAGAACGAGAAGTCGTAGAACACATAGTATTCAATAGCGACGCAATTTCTGTGTTAATTCGCAAATGTGAGGAAGGGAGGGATGCAGTACAGAAGGAATAATGCATCGGAAAGGCGATAGTCGTATCCCAAAAGAAAATCCCTTCGTTTCCATAGAAACGTTAGCCGATTTAGAAGGAAAAGTCATAGAACCCATAGTATTTCACAGCGACGCAATTTCTGTGTTAATTAGTCAATATAAGGGAGCGAGGGATGCAGTAAAGGAGGAATAGTGCGCCGGAAAGGAGATACTCGTATACCAAAACAAAATCCTTTCGTTTCAATAGAAACGTTACTCGATTTAGAAAGGAAGTCATAGAACCCATAGTATTTCATAGTGACGCAATTTCGGCGTTAATTCGTCAATGCGAGGGAGCGAGAGATGCAGTAAAGAAGGAATCGTGCATCGGAAATGAGATACTCATATCCCAAAAGATAATCCTCTCGTTTCCATAGAAATATTACTCGATGTAGAAGGAGAATTCATGGAACCCATAGTATTTCGTAGTGAGGCAATTTCTGTGTTAATTCGTCAATGTGAGGGAGCGAGGTATGCAGTAAAGACGCAATAGTGCATCGGAAAGGAGAGACTCCTATCCCAAAAGGAAATCGTGTCGTTTCAATAGAAACGTTACTCGGTTTAGAAGGAGAAGTCATAGTACCCATAGTATTTCATAGCCACGCAATTTCTGTGTTAATTCGTGAATGTAAGGGAGGGAGGGAGGGATGCAGTAAAGGAGGAATAGTGCATCGGAAAGGAGATACTCGTATCCCAAAAGAAAATCCTGTCGTTTCCATAGAAACGTTATTCGATATAGAAGGAGAAGTCATAGAACCAATAGTATTTCATCGCGACGCAATTTCTGTGCTAATTCGTCAATGTGAGGGAGCGAGGGACGCAGTAAAGACGGAATAGTGCATCGGAAAGGAGAGACTTCTACCCCAAAAGAAAATCCTGTCGTTTCCATAGAAACGTTTCTAGATTTGAAAAGAGAAGATAAAGAACCCATAGTATTTCACAGTGACGCGATTTCTGTGCTTATTCTTCAATGGGAGGGAGCGAGTGATGCAGTAAAGAACTAATAGTGCATCGGAAAGGAGATACTCGTATCCCAAAAGAAAATCCTGTCGTATCCATAGAAACGTTACTCGATTTAGAAGGAGAAGTCATAGAACCCATAGTATTTCATAGCGACGCAATTTCTATGTTAATTCACCAATGTGAGGGAGCGAGGGATGCAGTAAAGACGGAATGGTGAATCGGAAAGGAGATAGTCGTATCCCAAAAGATAATCCTCTCGTTTCCATAGAAATATTACTCGATGTAGAAGGAGAATTCATGGAACCCATAGTATTTCGTAGTGAGGCAATTTCTGTGTTAATTCGTCAATGTGAGGGAGCGAGGTATGCAGTAAAGACGCAATAGTGCATCGGAAAGGAGAGACTCCTATCCCAAAAGGAAATCCTGTCGTTTCAATAGGAACGTTACTCGGTTTAGAAGGAGAAATCGTAGAACCCATAGTATTTCATAGCCACGCAATTTCTGTGTTAATTCGTGAATGTGAGGGAGGGAGGGAGGGATGCAGTAAAGGAGGAATAGTGCATCGGAAAGGAGATACTCGTATCCCAAAAGAAAATCCTGTCGTTTCCATAGAAACGTTATTCGATATAGAAGGAGAAGTCATAGAACCAATAGTATTTCATCGCGACGCAATTTCTGAGTTAATTCATCAATGTGAGGGAGCGAGAGATGCAGCAAAGACGGAATAGTGCTTCGGAAAAGAGATGCTCGTATCCCAAAAGAAAATCCTGTCGTTTCCATAGAAACGTTACTCGATTTAGAAGGAGATGTCATAGAACCCATAGTATTTCATAGCGACGCAATTTCTGTGTTAATTCGTCAATGTGAGGGAGCGAGGGATGAAGTAAAGAAGGAATAGTGCATCGGAAAGGAGATACTCGTATCCCAAAAGGAAATCCTGCCGTTTCCATTGAAACGTTACTCGATTTAGAAGGAGGTGTCTTAAGACCAATAGTTTTTCATAACGACGCAATTTCTGTGTTATCTCGTCAATGTGAGGGAGCGAGGGATGCAGTAAAGAAGGCATAGTGCATTGGAAAGGAGATAGTCGTATCCCAAAAGAAAATCCTGTCGTTTCCATAGAAACGTTACTCGATTTAGAAGGATTCGTCATGGAACCCATACTATTTCATAGCGACGCAATTGCTGTGTTAATTCGCAATGTGTGGGAGCGAGGGATGCAGAAAGAAGACGGAAGAGTGCTCCAGAAAGCAGATACTTGTATCCAAAAAGAAAATCCGTTCGTTTCCATAGAAACGTTACTCGATTTAGAAGGACAATCATAGAACCCATAGTATTTCATAGCGACGCAATTTCTGTGTTAATTTGTCAATGAGAGGGAGCGAGGGATGCAGTAAGGACGGAATAGTGCATCGGAAAGGAGACACACGTTTCCCAATGGAAAATCCTGTCGTTTCAATAGAAACGTTACTTGATTTAGAACGAGAAGTCGTAGAACACATAGTATTTCATAGCGACGCAATTTCTGTGTTAATTCGCAAATGTGAGGAAGCGAGCGATGCAGTACAGAAAGAATAGTGCATCGGAAAGGCAATAGTCGTATCCCAAAAGAAAATTCCGTCGTTTCCATAGAAACGGTAGCTGATTTAGAAGGAAAAGTCATAGAACCCACAGTATTTCATAGCGACGCAATTTCTGTGTTAATTCGTCAATATAAGGGAGCGAGGGATGCAGTAAAGAAGGAATAGTGCGTCGGAAAGGAGATACTCGTATACCAAAACAAAATCCTTTCGTTTCAATAGAAACGTTACTCGATTTAGAAGGAGAAGTCATAGAACCCATAGTATTTCATAGTGACGCAGTTTCTGCGTTAATTCGTCAATGCGAGGGAGCGAGAGATGCTTTAAAGAAGGAATCGTGCATCGGAAATGAGATATCCCAGAAGAAAATCCTGTCGTATCCATAGAAACGTTACTCGATTTAGAAGGAGAAGTAATAGAACCCATACTATTTCATAGCAGCGCAATTTCTGTGTTTATTCGTCAATGTGAGGGAGCGAGGGATGCAGGAATGATCTAATAGTGCATCGGAAAGGAGATAGTCGTATCGCAAAAGATAATCCTCTCGTTTCCATAGAAATATTACTCGATTTAGAAGGAGAATTCATGGAACCCATAGTATTTCGTAGTGAGGCAATTTCTGTGTTAGTTCGTCAATGTGAGGGAGCGAGGTATGCAGTAAAGACGCAATAGTGCATCGGAAAGGAGAGACTCCTATCCCAAAAGGAAATCCTGTCGTTTCAATAGAAACGTTACTCGGTTTAGAAGGAGAAATCATAGTACCCATAGTATTTCATAGCCACGCAATTTCTGTGTTAATTCGTGAATGTAAGGGAGGGAGGAAGGGATGCAGTAAAGGAGGAATAGTGCATCGGAAAGGAGATACTCCTATCCCAAAAGAAAATCCTGTCGTTTCCATTGAAACGTTGCACGATTTAGAAGGAGAAGTCATTGAACTCATAGTATTTCATAGCGATGCAATTTCTGTGATAATTCGTCAATGTGAGGGAGCCAGGGAGGCAGTAACGAAGGAATAGTGCATCGGAAAGGAGATACTCGTATACCAAAACAAAATCCTTTCGATTCAATAGAAACGTTACTCGATTTAGAAGGAGAAGTCATAAAACCCATAGTATTTCATAGCGACGCAGTTTCTGCGTTAATTCGTCAATGCGAGGGAGCGAGAGATGCAGTAAAGAAGGAATCGTGCATCAGAAATGAGATACTCATATCCCAAAAGAAAATCCTGTCGTTTACATAGAAACGTTACTCAATTTAGAAGGAGAAGTAATAGAACCCATACTATTTCATAGCAACGCAATTTCTGTGTTTATTCGTCAATGTGAGGGAGCGAGGGATGCAGGAATGAACTAATAGTGCATCGGAAAGGAGATAGTCGTATCCCAAAAGATAATCCTCTCGTTTCCATAGAAATATTACTCGATTTAGAAGGAGAATTCATGGAACCCATAGTATTTCGTAGTGAGCCACTTTCTTTGTTAATTCGTCAATGTGAGGGAGCGAGGTATGCAGTAAAGACGCAATAGTGCATTGGAAAGGAGAGACTCCTATCCCAAAAGGAAATCCTGTCGTTTCAATAGAAACGTTACTCGGTTTAGAAGGAGAAATCATAGAACCCATAGTATTTCATAGCCACGCAATATCTCTGTTAATTCGTGAATGTGAGGGAGGGAGGGATGCAGTAAAGGAGGAATAGTGCATCGGAAAGGAGATACTCGTATCCCAAAAGAAAATCCTGTCGTTTCCATAGAAACGTTATTCGATATAGGAGGAGAAGTCATAGAACCAATAGTATTTCATCGCGACGCAATTTCTGCGTTAATTCGTCAATGTGAGGGAGCGAGAGATGCAGCAAAGACGGAATAGTGCTTCGAAAAAGAGATGCTCGTATCCCAAAAGAAAATCCTGTCGTTTCCATAGAAACGTTACTCGATTTAGAAGGGGATGTCATAGAACCCATAGTATTTCATAGCGACACAATTTCTGTGTTAATTCGTCAATGTGAGGGAGCGAGGGATGCAGTAAAGAAGGAATAGTGCATCGGAAAGGAGATACTCGTATCCCAAAAGGAAATCCTGCCGTTTCCATTGAAACGTAACTCGTTTTAGAGGGAGGTGTCTTAAAACCAATAGCGTTTCATAGCGACGCAATTTCTGTGTTAATTCGTCAATGTGAGGGAGCGAGGGATGCAGTAAAGAAGGCATAGTGCATCGGAAAGGAGATACTCGTATACCAAAACAAAATCCTTTCGTTTCAATTGAAACGTTACTCGATTTAGAAGGAGAATCATAGAACCCATAGTATTTCATAGCGACGCAATTTCTGTGTTAATTGGTCAATGAGAGGGAGCGAGGGATGCAGTAAGGACCGAATAGTGCATCGGAAAGGGGAGACTCCTATCCCAAAAGTAAATCCTGTCCTTTCAATAGAAACGTTACTCGGTTTAGAAGGAGAAGTCATAGAACTAATAGTATTCCATAGCCACGCAATTTCTGTGTTAATTCGTGAATGTGAGGGAGCAAGGGATGCAGTAAAGAAGGAATAGTGCATCGGAATGGAGATACTCGTATCCCAAAAGAAAATCCTGTCGTTTCCATAGAAACGTTACTCGATTTGAAAGGAGAAGTTACCGAACACATAGTATTTCACAGCGATGCAATTTCTGTGCTTAATCTTCAATGCGAGGGAGCGAGGGATGCAGTAAAGAACTAATAGTGCATCGGAAAGGAGATACTCGTATCCCAAAAGAAAATCCAGTCGTTTCAACAGAAACGTTTCTTGAATTAGAAGGAGATGTCATACAACCCATAGTATTTCATACCGACGCAATTTCTGTGTTCATTCGTCAAAGTGAGGGAGCGAGGGATGCAGTAAAGACGGAATAGTGCATCGGAAAGGAGAGACTCCTATCCCAAAAGAAAATCCTGTCGTTTCAATAGAAACTTTACTCGGTTTAGAAGGAGAAGTCATAGAACCCATAGTATATCATAGCCACGCAATATATGTGTTAATTCGTGAATGTGAGGGAGGAAGGGATGCAGTAAAGGAGGAATAGTGCATCGGAAAGGAGATACTCGTATCCCAAAAGAAAATCTTCTCGTTTCCGTAGAAACGTTACTCGATATAGAAGGAGAACTCATAGAACCAATAGTATTTCATCGCGACGCAATTTCTGTGTTAATTCGTCAATGTGAGGGAGCGAGAGATGCAGCAAAGACGGAATAGTGCTTCGAAAAAGAGATGCTCGTATCCCAAAAGAAAGTCCTGTCGTTTCCATAGAAACGTTACTCGATTTAGAAGGGGATGTCATAGAACCCATAGTATTTCATAGCGACGCAATTTCTGTGTTATTTCGTCAATGTGAGGGAGCGAGGGATGCAGTAAAGAACTAATAGTGCATCAGAAAGGAGATACTTGTATCCCAAAAGAAAATCCTGTCGTTTCAATAGCAACGTTACTCTATTTAGAAGGAGAAGTCATAGAACACATAGTATGTCATAGCGACGCAATTTCTCTGTTAATTCGCCAATGTGAGGAAGCGAGGGATGCAGTACAGAAGGAATAGTGCATCGAAAAGGCGATAGTCGTATCGCAAAAGAAAATCCCGTCGTTTCCATAGAAACGTTACTCGATATAGAAGGAGAACTCATAGAACCAATAGTATTTCATCGCGACGCAATTTCTGTGTTAATTCGTCAATGTGAGGGAGCGAGAGATGCAGCAAAGACGGAATAGTGCTTCGAAAAAGAGATGCTCGTATCCCAAAAGATAATCCTCTCGTTTCCATAGAAATATTACTCGATTTAGAAGGAGAATTCATGGAACCCATAGTACTTCGTAGCGACGCAATTTCTGTGTTAATTCGTCAATGTGAGGGAGCGAGGGATGCAGTAAAGACGGAATAGTGCATCGGAAAGGAGAGACTCCTATCCCAAAAGAAAATCCTGTCGTTTCAATAGAAACGTTACTCGGTTTAGAAAGAGAAGTCATAGAACCCATTGTATTTCATAGCCACGCAATTTCTGTGTTAATTCGAAAATGTGTGGGAGGGAGGGATGCAGTAAAGGAGGAATAGTGCGTCGGAAAGGGGATACTCGTATCCCAAAAGAAAATCCTGTCGTTTCCATAGAAGTGTTTCTCGATTTAGATGGGGATGTCATAGAACCCATAGTATTTCATAGCGACGCAATTTCTGTGTTAATTCGTCAATGTGAGGGAGCGAGATGCGCAGTAAAGACGGAATAGTGCATCGGAAAGGAGAGACTCCTATCCCAAAAGTAAATCCTGTAGTTTCCGTAGAAACGTTTCTCGATTTGAAAGGAGATGTTAAAGAACCCATGGTATTTCATAGCGACGCGATTTCTGTGCTTATTCTTCAATGGGAGGGAGCGAGGGATGCAGTACAGAACTAATACTGCATCGGAAACGAGATACCCGTATCCCAAAAGAAAATCCTGTCGTTTCCATAGAAACGTTACCCGATGTAGAAGGAGAAGTCATAGAACACATAGTATTTCATAGCGACGCAATTTCTGTGTTAATTCGTCAATGTGAGGGAGCGAGGGATGCAGTAAAGAAGGAATAGTGCGTCGGAAAGGAGATACTCGTATACCAAAAGAAAATCATCTCGTTTCCATAGAAACGTTACTCGATTTAGAAGGATTAGCCATAGAACCCACAATATTTCATAGCGACGCAACCTCTGTGTTAACTCGTCAATGTGAGGGATCGAGGGATGCAGTAAAGAAGGAATTGTGCATCGGAACGGAGATACTCGTATACCAAAACAATATCCTTTCGTTTCAATGGAAACGTTACTCGATTTAGAAGTAGAAGTCATAGAACCCATAGTATTTCATAGCGACGCAATTTCTGCGTTAATTCGGCAATGTGAGGGAGCGACAGATACAGTAAAGAAGGAATCGTGCATCGGAAATGAGATACTCATATACCAAAAGAAAATCCTGTCGTTTCTATAGAAACGTTACTCCATTTAGAAGGAGAAGTAATAGAACCCATACTATTTCATAGCGACGCAATTTCTGTGTTCATTCGTCAATGTGAGGGAGCGAGGGATACAGTAATGAACTAATAGTGCATCGGAAAGGAGATAGTCGTATCCCAAAAGATAATCCTCTCGTTTCCATAGAAATATTACTCGATTTAGAAGGAGAATTCATGGAACCCATAGTACTTCGTAGCGACGCAATTTCTGTGTTAATTCGTCAATGTGAGGGAGCGAGGGATGCAGTAAAGACGGAATAGTGCATCGGAAAGGAGAGACTCCTATCCCAAAAGAAAATCCTGTCGTTTCAATAGAAACGTTACCCGGTTTAGAAAGAGAAGTCATAGAAACCATTGTATTTCATAGCCACGCAATTTCTGTGTTAATTCGAAAATGTGTGGGAGGGAGGGATGCAGTAAAGGAGGAATAGTGCGTCGGAAAGGAGATACTCGTATCCCAAAAGAAAATCCTGTCGTTTCCGTAGAAGTGTTTCTCGATTTAGATGGGGATGTCATAGAACCCATAGTATTTCATAGCGACGCAATTTCTGTGTTAATTCGTCAATGTGAGGGAGCGAGATGCGCAGTAAAGACGGAATAGTGCATCGGAAAGGAGAGACTCCTATCCCAAAAGTAAATCCTGTAGTTTCCGTAGAAACGTTTCTCGATTTGAAAGGAGATGTTAAAGAACCCATGGTATTTCATAGCGACGCGATTTCTGTGCTTATTCTTCAATGGGAGGGAGCGAGGGATGCAGTAAAGAACTAATACTGCATCGGAAACGAGATACCCGTATCCCAAAAGAAAATCCTGTCGTTTCCATAGAAATGTTACTCGATTTAGAAGGAGATGTCATGGAACCCATAGTATTTTATAGCGACGCAATTTCTGTGTTATTTCGTCAATGTGAGGGAGCGAGGGATGCAGTAAAGAACTAATAGTGCATCAGAAAGGAGATACTCGTATCCCAAAAGTAAATCCTGTCGTTTCCATAGAAACGTTACTCGATTTAGAAGAAGATGTCATGGAACCCATAGTATTTTATAGCGACGCAATTTCTGTGTTATTTCGTCAATGTGAGGGAGCGTGGGATGCAGTAAGGACGGAATAGTGCATCGGAAAGGAAATGCTCGTATCCCAAAAGAAAATCCTGTTGTTTCATTCGAAACGTTACTCGATTTAGAAGGAGAAGTCACAGAACACATAGTATTTCATAGCGACGCAATTTCTGCGTTAATTCGTCAATGTGAGGGAGCCAGGGAGGCAGTAAAGAAGGAATTGTGCAACGGAAAGGAGATACTCGTATCCCAAAAGAAAATCCTGCCGTTTCCATTGAAACGTTACTCGATTTAGAAGGAGAAGTCATTGAACACATGGTAATCCATAGAGATTGCAATTTCTGTGATAATTCGTCAATGCGAGAGAGCCAGGGAGGGAGTAAAGAAGGAATAGTGCATTGGAAAGGAGATACTCCTATACCAAAACAAAATCCTTTCGTTTCAATAGAAACGTTACTCGATTTAGAAGGAGAAGTCATAGAACGCATAGTATTTCATAGCGACGCAATTTCGGCGTTAATTCGTCAACGTGAGGGAGCCAGGGAGGCAGTAAAGAAGGAATTGTGCAACGGAAAGGAGATACTCGAATCCCAAAAGAATCTCCTGTCGTTTCAATAGAAACGTCACTCGATTTAGAAGGAGAAGTAATAGAACACATACTATTTCATAGCGACGCAGTCTCTGTGTTAATTCGTCAATGTGATTGAGCGAGTGACGCAGTAAAGAAGGAATAGTTCATCGGAAAGGAGATACTCCTATACAAAAAGAAAATCTTGTCGTTTCCGTAGAAACGTTACTCGATTTAGATGGATAAGTCATAGAGCCCACAGTATATCATAGCGACGCAATCTCTGTGTTAATTCGACAATGTGAGGGAGCGAGGGATGCAGTAAAGAAGGAATAGTGCATTGGAAAGGCGATAGTCGTATCCCAAATGATAATCCTCTCGTTTTCATAGAAATATTACTTGATTTAGAAGGAGAATCCATGGAACCCATAGTATTCCGTAGCGATGCAATTTCTGTGTTAATTCGTCAGTGTGAGGGAGCGAGGGATGCAGTAAAGAAGGAATCGTGCATCGGAAATGAGATACTCATATCCCAAAAGAAAATCCTGTAGTTTCCATAGAAAAGTTACTCGATTTAGAAGGAGAAGTAATAGAACCTATACTATTAAATGGCGTCGCAATTTCTGTGTTTATTCGTCAATGTGAGGGAGCGAGGGATGCAGTAATGAACTAATAGTGCATCGGAAAGGAGATACTCGTATCGCAAAAGATAATCCTCTCGTTTCCATAGGAATATTACTCGATTTAGAAGGAGAATTCATGGAACCCATAGTAATTCGTAGCGACGCAATTTATGTGTTAATTCGTCAATGTGAGGGAGCGAGGGTTGCAGTAAAGACGGAATAGTGCATCGGAAAGGAGATACTCGTATCCCAAAAGGAAATCCTGTCGTTTCCATAGAAACGTTTCTCGATTTGAAAGGAGAAGTTAAAAAACCAACAGTATTTCACAACGACGCGATTTCTGTGCTTATTCTCCAATGGGAGGGAGCGAGGTGTGCAGTAAGGAACTAATAGTGCATCGGAAAGGAGATTTCCGTATCCCAAAAGAAAATCCAGTCTTATCCATAGAAACGTTACTCGATTTAGAAGGAGAAGTCATGGAACACATAGTATTTCATAGCGATGCAATTTCTGTGTTATTTCGTAAATGTGAGGGAGCGAGGGATGCAGTAAAGACGGAATAGTGCATCGGACAGGAGAGACTCCTATCCCAAGAGGAAATCCTGTCGTTTCCATAGAATCGTTACTCGATTTCGAAGGATAAGTCATAGAACACATAGTATTTCATAGCGACGCAATTTCTGTGTTAATTCGTCAATGTGAGGGAGCGAGGGGCGCAGTAAAGATGAAATAGTGCATCGGAAAGGAGAGACTCCTATCCCAAAAGAAAATCCTGTCGTTTCCATAGAAACGTTTCTCGATTTGAAAGGAGAAGTTAAAAAACCAATAGTATTTCACAGCGACGCGATTTCTGTGCTTATTCTTCAATGGGAGGGAGCGAGGTGTGCAGTAAAGAACTAATAGTGCATCGGAAAGGAGATACCCGTATCCCAAAAGAAAATCCAGTCGTTTCCATAGAAACGTTACTCGATTTAAAAGGAGAAGTCATGGAACACATAGTATTTCATAGCGACGCAATTTCTGTGTTATTTCGTAAATGTGAGGGAGCAAGGGATGCAGTAAAGACGGAATAGTGCATCGGAAAAGAGATACTCGTTTCCCAAAAGAAAATCCTGTCGTTTCAATAGAAACGTTACTCGAATTAGCAGGAGAAGTCATAGAACCCATAGTACTCCATAGCGACGCAATTTCTACGTTAATTCACCAATGTGAGGGAGGGAGGGATGCAGTAAAGGCGGAATAGTGCATCGGAAAGGCGATACTGGTATCCCAAAAGAAAATCCTGTCGTTTAAATAGAAACGTTACTCCATTTAGAAGGAGACGTCATAGAACCCACAGTATTTCATAGCGGCGCAATCTCTGTGTTAGATCGTCAATGTGAAGGAGCGAGGGATGCAGTAAAGAAGGAATAGTGCATCGGAAAGGAGATACTCGTATCCCAAAAGGAATTCCTGTCGTTTCCATTGAAACGTTACTCGATTTAGAAGGAGGTGTTCTAGAACCAATAGTTTTTCATAGCGACGCAATTTCTGTGTTAATGCGTCAATGTGAGGGAGCGAGGGATGCAGTAGTGAAGGAATAGTGCATCGGATAGGAGTTAGTCGTATCCCAAAAGAAAATCCTGTCGTTTCCATAGAAACGTTACTCGATTTAGAAGGAGAAGACATAGAACCCATAGAATTTCATAGCGACGATATTTCTGTGTTTATTTGTCAATGTGAGAGAGCGAGGGATGCTCTAAAGAAGGAATAGTGCATCGGAAAGGAGATACTCGTATCCCAAAAGAAAATCCAATCGTTTCCATAGAAACGTTTCTCGATTTAGAAGGAGATGTCATGGAACACATAGTATTTCATAGGGACGCAATTTCTGTGTTATTTCGTCAATGTGAGGGAGCGAGGGATGCAGTACAGACGGAATAGTGCATCGGAAAGGAGATACTCGGAACCCAAAAGGAAATCCTGTCGTTTCAATAGAAACGTTACTCGATTTAGAAGGAGAAGTCATAGAACACATAGTATTTCATAGCGACGCAATTTCTGTGTTAATTCCCCAATGTGAGGAAGCGTAGGATGCAGTAAAGAAGGAATAGTGCGTCGGAAAGGAGATACTCGTATACCAAAAGAAAATCATCTCGTTTCCATAGAAACGTTACTCGATTTAGAAGGATGAGCCATAGAATCCACAGTATATCATAGCGACGCAATCTCTGTATTAATTCGTCAATGTGAGGGAGCGAGGGATGCAGTAAAGAAGGAATTGTCCAACGGAAAGGAGATTCTCGTATCCCAAAAGAAAATCCTGTCGTTTCCATAGAAACGTTACTCGATTTAGAAGGGGATGTCATAGAACCCATAGTATTTCATAGCGACGCAATTTCTGTGTTAATTCGTCAATGTGAGGGAGCGAGGTGCGCAGTAAAGACGGAATAGTGCATCGGAAAGGAGATACTCCTATCCCAAAAGAAAATCCTGTCGTTTCCATAGAAACGTTTCTCGATTTGAAAGTAGAAGTTAAAGAACCCATAGTATTTCACAGCGACGCGATTTCTGTGCTTATTCTTCAATGGGAGGGAGCGAGGTGTGTAGTAAAGAAGGAATAGTGCATCGGAAAGGGGATACTCGTATCCCAAAAGGAAATCCTGTCGTTTCCATTGAAACGTTACTCGATTAAGAAAGAGAAGTCATTGAACACATAGTATTCCATAACGATGCAATTTCTGTGATAATTCGTCAATGTGAGGGAGACAGGGAGGCAGTAAAGAAGGAATAGTGCATTGGAAAGGAGATACTCGAATACCAAAACAAAATCCATTCGTTTCAATAGAAACGTTACTCGATTTAGAAGGAGAAGTCATAGAACCCATAGTATTTCATAGCGACGCAATTTCTGCGTTAATTCGTCAATGTGAAGGAGCGAGAGATGCAGTAAAGCAGGAATCGTGCATCGGAAATGAGATACTCATATCCCAAAAGAAAATTCTGTCGTTTCCATAGAAACGTTACTCGATTTAGAAGGAGAAGTAATAGAACCCAAACTATTAAATAGCGTCGCAATTTATGTGTTTGTTCGTCAATGTTAGGGAGCGAGGGATGCAGTAATGAACTAATAGTGCATCGGAAAGGAGATACTCGTATCCGAAAAGATAATCCTCTCGTTTCCATAGAAATATTACTAGATTTAGAAGGCGAATTCATGCAACCCATAGTATTTCGTAGCGACGCAATTTATGTGTTAATTCGTCAATGTGAGGGAGCACGGGATGCAGTAAAGACGGAATAGTGTATCAGAAAGGAGATACTCCTATCCCAAAAGGAAATCCTGTCGTTTCCATTGAAACGATACTCGATTTAGAAGGAGGTGTCCTAGAACCAATAGTTTTTCATAGCGACGCAATTTCTGTGTTAATTCGTCAATGTGCGGGAGCGAGGGATGCAGTAGAGAAGGTATAGTGCATCGGAAAGGAGATATTCGTATCCCAAAAGAAAATCCTGTCGTTTCGATAGAAACGTTATTTGATTAAGAAGGAAAAGTTATAGAACCCATAGTACTTCACAGCGACGCAATGTATGTGCTTATTCGTCAATGTGAGGGAGCGAGGGATGTAGTAAAAAACTAATAGTGCATCGGAAAGGAGATACTCGTGACCCAAAACAAATCCTGTCGTTTCCCTAGCAACGTTACTCGATTTAGAAGGAGAAGTCATGGAACCCATAGTATTTCATAGCGACGCTATTTCTGTGTTAATTCGTCAATGTGAGGGAGTGAGGGATGCAGTAAAGACGGAATTGTGCATCGGAAATTGTAAACTCGTATCCCAAAAGAAAATTCTGTCGTTTCAGTAGAAACGTTACTCGGTTTGGAAGGAGAAGCCATAGAACCCATAGTATTTCATAGCAACGCAATTTCTGTGTTAACTCTTGAATGTGAGGGAGCGAGGGATGCAGTAAAGAAGGAATAGTCCATCGGAAAGGAGATACTCGTATCCCAAAAGAAAATCCTGTCGTTTCCATAGAAACGTTACTCGATTTAGAAGGAGAAGACATAGAACCCATAGAATTTCATAGCGACGATATTTCTGTGTTAATTCGTCAATGTGAAGGAGCGAGGGATTCAGTAAGGAGGGCATAGTGCATCGGAAAGGAGATAGACGTATCCCAAAAGAATATCCTGTCGTTTCCATAGAAACGTTACTCGATTTAGAGGGAGAAGACATTGAACCCATAGCATTTCATAGCGACGATATTTCTGTGTTTATTTGTCAATGTGAGAGAGCGAGGGATGCACTAAAGAAGGAATAGTGCATCGGAAAGGAGATACTCGTATCCCAAAAGAAAATCCAGTCGTTTCCATAGAAACGTTTCTCGATTTAGAAGGAGATGTCATGGAACACATAGTATTTCATAGGGACGCAATTTCTGTGTTAATTCGCCAATGTGAGGAAGCGTAGGATGCAGTAAAGAAGGAATAGTGCGTCGGAAAGGAGATACTCGTATACCAAAAGAAAATCATCTCGTTTCCATAGAAACGTTACTCGATTTAGAAGGGTGAGCCATAGAACCCACAGTATATGATAGCGACGCAATCTCTGTGTTAATTCGCCAATGTGAGGAAGCGTAGGATGCAGTAAAGAAGGAATAGTGCGTCGGAAAGGAGATACTCGTATCCCAAAAGATAATCCTCTCTCTTTCCATAGAAATATTACTCGATTTAGAAGGCGAATTCATGCAACCCATAGTATTTCGTAGCGACGCAATTTATGTGTTAATTCGTCAAGGTGAGGGAGCACGGGATGCAGTAAAGACGGAATAGAGTATCAGAAAGGAGATACTCCTATCCCAAAAGGAAATCCTGTCGTTTCCCTTGAAACGATACTCGATTTAGAAGGAGGTGTCCTAGAACCAATAGTTTTTCATAGCGACGCAATTTCTGTGTTAATTCGTCAATGTGAGGGAGCGAGGGATGCAGTAGAAAAGTTATAGTGCATCGGAAAGGAGATATTCGTATCCCAAAAGAAAATCCTGTCGTTTCCATAGGAACGTTATTTGATTTAGACGGAGAAGACATAGAACCCATAGATTTTCATAGCGACGATACTTCTGTGTTAATTCGTAAATGTGAGGGAGCGAGGGATGCAGTAAAGAGGGCATAGTGCATCGGAAAGGAGATAGTCTTATCCCAAAAAAATATCCTTTCGTTTCCATAGAAGCATTACTCGATTTAGAAGGAGGCGTCATGGAACCCATAATATTTCATATCGACGCCAATTGCTGTGTTAATTCGTCAGTGTGAGGGAGCGAGGGATGCGGAAAAAAGACGGAATAGTGCTTCAGAAAGGTGATACTCGTATCCCAAAAGAAAATCCTGTCGTTTCCATAGAAACGTTACTGGATTTAGAAGGAGAATCATAGAACCCATAGTATTTCATAGCGACGCAGTTTCTGCGTTAATTTGTCAATGTGAGGGAGCGAGGGATGCACTAAAAGAGGAATAGTGCATCGGAAAGGAGATACTCGTATCCCAAAAGAAAATCCTGTCGTTTCCATAGAAACGTTATTAGATTAAGAAGGAAAAGTTATAGAACCCATAGTACTTCACAGCGACGCAATGTATGTGCTTGTTCGTCAATGTGAGGGAGCGAGGGATGCAGTAAAAAACTAATAGTGCATCGGAAAGGAGATACTTGTGACCCAAAAAAAATCCTGTCGTTTCCCTAGCAACGTAACTCGATTTAGAAGGAGAAGTCATGGAACCCATAGTATTTCATAGCGACGCTATTTCTGTGTTAATTCGTCAATGTGAGGGAGTGAGGGATGCAGTAAAGACGGAATTGTGCATCGGAAATTATAAACTCGTATCCCAAAAGAAAATTCTGTCGTTTCAGTAGAAACGTTACTCGGTTTGGAAGGAGAAGTCATAGAACCCATAGTATTTCATAGCAACGCAATTTCTGTGTTAACTCTTGAATGTGAGGGAGCGAGGGATGCAGTAAAGAAGGAATAGTCCATCGGAAAGGAGATACTCGTATCCCAAAAGAAAATCCTGTCGGCTCCATAGAAACGTTACTTGATATAGAAGCAGAAGTCATAGAACCCATAGTATTTCATAGCGACGCAATTTCTGCGTTAATTCGTCAATGTGAGGGAGCGAGGGATGCAGTAAAGAAGGAATAGTGCATCGGAAAGGAGATACTCATATCCCAAAAGAAAATCTTGTCTTTTCCATAGAAACGTTACCCGATTTGAAAGGAGAAGTTATAGAAACCATAGTATATCACAGCGGCGCAATTTCTGTGCTTATTCTTCAATGTGAAGAAGCGAGGGTTGCAGTAAAGAACTAATAGTGCATCGGAAAAGAGATACTCGTATCCCAAAAGAAAATCCTGTCGTTTCCATAGATACGTTAGTCGATGTAAAAGGAGAAGTCATGGTACCCATAGTATTTCATAGCGACGGAATCTCTTTGTTATTTCGTCAATGTGAGGGAGCCAGCGATGCAGTAAAGACGGAATAGTGCATCGGAAGGAGATACTCGTATTCCAAAAGAAAATCCTCTCGTTTCAGTAGAAACGTTACTCGATTTAGAAAGAGAAGTCATAGAACCCATAGTATTTCATAGCGACGCAATTTCCGTGTTGATTCGCCAATGTGAGGGAGCGAGGGATGCAGTACAGGAGGCATAGTGCATCGGAAAGGAGATATTCGTATCCCAAAAGAAAATCCTGTCGTTTCCATAGAAACGATACTCGATGTAGAAGGAGAATTCATGGAACCCATAGTATTCCATAGCGACGCAATTTCTGTGTTAATTCGTTAACGTGATTGAGCGAGTGATGCAGTAAAGAAGGAATAGTTCATCGGAAACGAGATACTCGTATACCAAAAGAAAATCCTGTCGTTTCCATAGAAACGTTACTCGATTTAGATGGATAAGTCATAGAGCCCACGGTATATCATAGCGACACAATCTCAGTGTTAATTCGTTAATGTGATTGAGCGAGTGATGCAGTAAAGAAGGAATAGTGCAACGGAAAGGAGATAATCGTATCCCAAAAGAAAATCCTGTCGTTTCCATAGAAACGTTACTCGAAGTAGAAGGAGAAGTCTTGGAACCCATAGTATTTCATAGCGACGCAATTTCTGTTTTAATTCGTCAATGTGAGGGAGCAAGGGATTCAGTAAAGAAGGAATTGTGCATCGGAAAGGAGATACTCTTATCCAAAAAGAAAATCCTGTCCTTTCCATTGAAATGTTACTCGATTTAGAAGGAGAAGTTAAAGAACCCATAGTATTTCATAGCGACGCAATTTCTGTGCTTATTCGTCAATGTGTGGAAGCGCGTGATGCAGTAGAGAACGAACAGTGCATCGGAAAGGAGATACTCGTATCCCACAAGACAATCCTGTCGATTCCATAGAAATGTAACTCTATTTAGAAGGAGAAGTCATGGAACCCATAGTATTTCATAGCCACGCAATTTTTGCGTTAATTCGTCAATGTGAGGGAGCAAGGGATGCAGTAAAGACGGAATAGTGCAACGGAAAGGAGATACCCGTATACCAAAAGAAAATCCTGTGGTTTCCATAGAAACGTTACTCACTTTAGAAGGATAAGTCATAGAGCCCACAGTATATCATAGCGACGCAATCTCTGTGTTAATTCGTCAATGTGAGGGAGCGAGGGATGCAGTAAAGTAGGAATAGTGCATCGGAGAGGAGATACTCGTATCCCAAAAGAAAATCCTGTCGTTTCCATAGAAACGTTACTCGATTTAGAAGGAGAAGTAATAGAACCCAAACTATTAAATAGCGTCGCAATTTATGTGTTTGTTCGTCAATGTGAGTGAGCGAGGGATGCAGTAATGAACTAATAGTGCATCGGAAAGGAGATACTCGTATCCCAAAAGATAATCCTCTCGTTTCCATAGAAATATTACTCGATTTAGAAGGCGAATTCATGCAACCCATAGTATTTCGTAGCGACGCAATTTATGTGTTAATGCGTCAATGTGAGGGAGCACGGGATGCAGTAAAGACGGAATAGTGTATCAGAAAGGAGATACTCCTATCCCAAAAGGAAATCCTGTCGTTTCCATTGAAACGATACTCGATTTAGAAGGAGGTGTCCTAGAACCAATAGTTTTTCATAGCGACGCAATTTCTGTGTTAATTCGTCAATGTGAGGGAGCGAGGGATGCAGTAGAGAAGGTATAGTGCATCTGAAAGGAGATATTCGTATCCCAAAAGAAAATCCTGTCGTTTCCATAGGAACGTTATTTGATTTAGAAGGAGAAGACATAGAACCCATAGATTTTCATAGCGACGATACTTCTGTGTTAATTCGTCGATGTGAGGGAGCGAGGGATGCAGTAAAGAGGGCATAGTGCATCGGAAAGGAGATACTCGTATCCCAAAAGAAAATCCTGTCGTTTCCATAGAAACGTTATTTGATTAAGAAGGAAAAGTTAGAGAACCCATAGTACTTCACAGCGACGCAATGTATGTGCTTATTCGTCAATGTGAGGGAGCGAGGGATGTAGTAAAAAACTAATAGTGCATCGGAAAGGAGATACTCGTGACCCAAAACAAATCCTGTCGTTTCCCTAGCAACATTACTCGATTTAGAAGGAGAAGTCATGGAACCCATAGTATTTCATAGCGACGCTATTTCTGTGTTAATTCGTCAATGTGAGGGAGTGAGGGATGCAGTAAAGACGGAATTGTGCATCGGAAATTATAAACTCGTATCCCAAAAGAAAATTCTGTCGTTTCAGTAGAAACGTTACTCGGTTTGGAAGGAGAAGTCATAGAACCCATAGTATTTCATAGCAACGCAATTTCTGTGTTAACTCTTGAATGTGAGGGAGCGAGGGATGCAGTAAAGAAGGAATAGTCCATCGGAAAGGAGATACTCGTATCCCAAAAGAAAATCCTGTCATTTCCATAGAAACGTTACTCGATTTAGAAGGAGAAGACATAGAACCCATAGAATTTCATAGCGACGATATTTCTGTGTTAATTCGTCAATGTGAGGGAGCGAGGGATGCAGTAAGGAGGGCATAGTGCATCGGAAAGGAGATAGACGTATCCCAAAAGAATATCCTGTCGTTTCCATTGAAACGTTACTCGATTTAGAGGGAGAAGACATTGAACCCATAGCATTTCATAGCGACGATATTTCTGTGTTTATTTGTCAATGTGAGAGAGCGAGGGATGCACTAAAGAAGGAATAGTGCATCGGAAAGGAGATACTCGTATCCCAAAAGAAAATCCAGTCGTTTCCATAGAAACGTTTCTCGATTTAGAAGGAGATGTCATGGAACACATAGTATTTCATAGGGACGCAATTTCTGTGTTAATTCGCCAATGTGAGGAAGCGTAGGATGCAGTAAAGAAGGAATAGTGCGTCGGAAAGGAGATACTCGTATACCAAAAGAAAATCATCTCGTTTCCATAGAAACGTTACTCGATTTAGAAGGGTGAGCCATAGAACCCACAGTATATCATAGCGACGCAATCTCTGTGTTAATTCGCCAATGTGAGGAAGCGTAGGATGCAGTAAAGAAGGAATAGTGCGTCGGAAAGGAGATACTCGTATCCCAAAAGATAATCCTCTCGTTTCCATAGAAATATTACTCGATTTAGAAGGCGAATTCATGCAACCCATAGTATTTCGTAGCGACGCAATTTATGTGTTAATTCGTCAATGTGAGGGAGCACGGGATGCAGTAAAGACGGAATAGAGTATCAGAAAGGAGATACTCCTATCCCAAAAGGAAATCCTGTCGTTTCCCTTGAAACGATACTCGATTTAGAAGGAGGTGTCCTAGAACCAATAGTTTTTCATAGCGACGCAATTTCTGTGTTAATTCGTCAATGTGAGGGAGCGAGGGATGCAGTAGAAAAGGTATAGTGCATCGGAAAGGAAATATTCGTATCCCAAAAGAAAATCCTGTCGTTTCCATAGGAACGTTATTTGATTTAGAAGGAGAAGACATAGAACCCATAGATTTTCATAGCGACGATACTTCTGTGTTAATTCGTCAATGTGAGGGATCGAGGGAAGCAGTAAAGAGGGCATAGTGCATCGGAAAGGAGATAGTCGTATCCCAAAAAAATATCCTTTCGTTTCCGTAGAAGCATTACTCGATTTAGAAGGAGGCGTCATGGAACCCATAATATTTCATATGGACGCAATTGCTGTGTTAATTCGTCAATGTGAGGGAGCGAGGGATGCAGAAAAAAGACGGAATAGTGCTTCAGAAAGGTGATACTCGTATCCCAAAAGAAAATCCTGTCGTTTCCATAGAAACGTTACTGGATTTAGAAGGAGAATCATAGAACCCATAGTATTTCATAGCGACGCAGTTTCTGCGTTAATTTGTCAATGTGAGGGAGCGAGGGATGCACTAAAGGAGGAATAGTGCATCGGAAAGGAGATACTCGTATCCCAAAAGAAAAACCTGTCGTTTCCATAGAAACGTTATTAGATTAAGAAGGAAAAGTTATAGAAACCATAGTACTTCACAGCGACGCAATGTATGTGCTTATTCGTCAATGTGTGGGAGCGAGGGATGCAGTAAAAAACTAATAGTGCATCGGAAAGGAGATACTCGTGACCCAAAAAAAATCCTGTCGTTTCCCTAGCAACGTAACTCGATTTAGAAGGAGAAGTCATGGAACCCATAGTATTTCATAGCGACGCTATTTCTGTGTTAATTCGTCAATGTGAGGGAGTGAGGGATGCAGTAAAGACGGAATTGTGCATCGGAAATTATAAACTCGTATCCCAAAAGAAAATTCTGTCGTTTCCCTAGCAACGTAACTCGATTTAAAAGGAGAAGTCATGGAACCCATAGTATTTCATAGCAACGCAATTTCTGTGTTAACTCTTGAATGTGAGGGAGCGAGGGATGCAGTAAAGAAGGAATAGTCCATCGGAAAGGAGATACTCGTATCCCAAAAGAAAATCCTGTCGGCTCCATAGAAACGTTACTTGATATAGAAGCAGAAGTCATAGAACCCATAGTATTTCATCGCGACGCAATTTCTGTGTTAATTCGTTAATGTAAGGGAGCGAGAGATGCAGCAAAAACGAAATAGTGCTTCGGAAAGGAGATACTCGTATCCCAATAGAAAATCCTATCGTTTCCATAGAAACGTTACTCGATTTAGAAGGAGAAGTCATAGAACCCATAGTATTTCATAGCGACGCAATTTCTGCGTTAATTCGTCAATGTGAGGGAGCGAGGGATGCAGTAAAGAAGGAATAGTGCATCGGAAAGCAGATACTCATATCCCAAAAGAAAATCTTGTCGTTTCCATAGAAACGTTACTCGATTTGAAAGGAGAAGTTATAGAAACCATAGTATATCACAGCGACGCAATTTCTGTGCTTATTCTTCAATGTGAAGAAGCGAGGGATGCAGTAAAGAACTAATAGTGCATCGGAAAGGAGATACTCGTATCCCAAAAGAAAATCCTGTCGTTTCCATAGAAACGATACTCGATGTAGAAGGAGAAGTCATGGAACCCATAGTATTTCATAGCGACGCAATTTTTGCGTTAATTCGTCAATGTGAGGGAGCAAGGGATGCAGTAAAGACGGAATAGTGCAACGGAATGGAGATACCCGTATACCAAAAGAAAATCCTGTGGTTTCCATAGAAACGTTACTCACTTTAGAAGGATAAGTCATAGAGCCCACAGTATATCATAGCGACGCAATCTCTGTGTTAATTCGTCAATGTGAGGGAGCGAGGGATGCAGTAAAGTAGGAATAGTGCATCGGAGAGGAGATACTCGTATCCCAAAAGAAAATCCTGTCGTTTCCATTGAAACGTTACTCGATTTAGAAGGATAAGTCATAGAGCCCACAGTATATCATAGCGACGCAATCTCTGTGTTAATTCGTCAATGTGAGGGAGCGAGGGATGCAGTAAAGTAGGAATAGTGCATCGGAGAGGAGATACTCGTATCCCAAAAGAAAATCCTGTCGTTTCCATTGAAACGTTACTCGATTTAGAAGGATAAGTCATAGAGCCCACAGTATATCATAGCGACGCAATCTCTGTGTTAATTCGTCAATGTGAGGGAGCGAGGGATGCAGTAAAGAAGGAATAGTGCAACGGAGAGGAGATACTCGTATCCCAAAAGAAAATCCTGTCGTTTCCATTGAAACGTTACTCGATTTAGAGGGAGGTGTCTTAGAACCAATAGTATTTCATAGCGACGCAACTTCTGTGTTAATTCGTCAATGTGACGGAGCGAGGGATGCAGTAAAGAAGGAATAGTGCATCGGAAAGGAGATACTCACATCCCAAAAGAAAATCCTGTCGTTTCCATAGAAACGTTACTCGATTTAGAAGGAGAAGTCGTAGAACCCATAGTATTTCATAGGGGCGCAATTTCTGCGTGAATTCGTCAATGTAAGGGAGTGAGGGAGGCAGTAAAGATGGAATAGTGCATCGGAAAGGACATACTCGTATCTCAAAAGAAAATCCTGACTTTTCCATAGAAACGTTACTCGATTTGGAAGGAGAAGTCATAGAATCCATAGCACTTCATAGCGACGCGATTTTTGTGTTAATTCGTCAATGTGAAGGATCCAGGAATGCAGTAAAGTAGGAATAGTGCATCGGAAAGGAGATATTCGTATCCCAAAAGAATATCCTGTCCAATCCATAGGAACGTTACTCGTTTTAGAAGGAGAAGCCATAGAAAACATAGTATTCCATAGCGCCAAAATTTCTGTGTTAATTCGTCAATGTGAGGGAGCCAGGGATGCAGTAAAGAAGTAATAGTGCATCGAAAGGAGAAATTCGTATCCCAAAAGAAAATCCTGTTGTTTCCATAGAAGTGTTCCTCGACTTGGAAGGGGATGTCATAGAACCACTAGTATTTCATAGCGAATCAATTTCTGTGTTAATTTGTCAATTTGAGGGAGCAAGGGATGCAGTAAAGAAGGAATAGTGCATCGGAAAGGAGATACTCGTATGCCAAAAGAAAATCCTGACTTTTCCATAGAAACGTTACTCGATTTAGAAGGAGAAGTCATAGAACCCATAGTATTTCGTACCGACGCCATTTCTGTGTTAATTCGTCAATGTGAGGGAACGAGGGACACAGTAAAGACGGAATAGTGCATCGGAAAGGAGATACTCGTATACCAAAAGAAAATCCTGTCGTTTCCATAGAAACGTTACTCGAATTAGAAGGAGAAGTCTTTGAACCCATAGTATATCATAACGATGCAATTTCATTGTTAATTCGTCATTGTGAGGGAGCGAGGGATGCAGTAACGAAGATAGTGCATCGGAAAGGATATAGTCCTATCTCAAAAGAAAATCCTGTCGTTTCCATAGAAACGTTACTCGATTTAGAAGGAGAAGTCATAGAACCCATAGTATTTCATAGCGACGCAATTTCTGTGTTAATTCGCCAATGTGAGGTAGCGGGGGATGCAGTACAGAAGGAATAGTGCATCGGAAAGGAAATACTCGTATCCCAAAAGAAAATCCTCTCGTTTCAATGGAAACGTAACTCGATTTAGAAGGAGAAATAGAACACATAGTAATTCATAGCGACGCAATTTCTGTGTGAATTCGCCAATGTGAGTAAGCGAGGGACGCAGTAAAGATGGAATTGTGCATCGGAAAGGAGATACTCGTATACCAAAAGAAAATCCTGTCGTTTGCATAGAAACGTTATTTGATTTAGAAGGAGAAGTCATAGAACCCATAGTATATGATAGCGACGCAATTTCTATGTTAATTCGCCAACGTGAGAGAGCGAGGGATGCAGTACAGAAGGAATAGTGCATCGGAAAGGAGATAGCTGTATCCCAAAAGAAAATCCCGTCGTTTCCATAGAAACGTTACTCGATTTAGAAGGAGAAGTCATAGAACCCATAATATATCATAGCCACGCAATTTCTGTGTTAATTCGCCAATGTGAGGGAGCGAAGGATGCAGTACAGAAGGAATAGTGCATTGGAAAGGGAATAGTCGTATCTTAAAAGAAAATCCTGTCGTTTCCATAGAAACGTTACTCGATTTAGAAGGAGAAGACGTAGAACCCATAGTATTTCAAAGTGACGCAATTTCTGTGCTTATTCGTCAAAGTGAGGGAGCGAGGGATGCAGTAAAAACGGAATAGTGCATCGGAAACAAGATACTCGTATCCCAAAAGATAATACTGTCGTTTCCATAGAAACCTTACTCGATTTAGAAGGAGAAGCCATTTAACTCATAGTGTTTCATAGCGACGCAATTTCATTGTTAATTCTTCATTGTGTGGGAGCGAGGGATGCAGTAAAGAAGGAATAGTCCATCGGAAAGGAGATACTCGTATCCCAAAAGTAAATCCAGACGTTTCCATAGAAACGATACTCGATTTAGAAGGAGAAGTCATAGAACCCATAGTATTTCATAGCGACGCCATTTCTGTGTTAATTCTTCAATGTGAGGGAACAAGGGAAGCTGTAAAGAAGGAATAGTGCATCAAGAAGGAGATACTCGTATCCCAAAAGAAAATCCTGTCGTTTCCATAGAAACGTTACTCGATTTAGAAGGAGAAGTCATTGAACCCACAGTATTTCATAGCGACGCAATTTCATTGTTAATTCGTCATTGTGAGGGAGCGAGGGATTCAGTAAAGAAGGAATAGTGCATCGGAAAGGAGATAGTCGTATCCCAAAAGAAAATCTTGTGGTTTCAATGGAAACATTACTCGATTTAGGAGGAGAAGTCATAGGACCCGTAGTATCTCATAGCGACGCAATTTCAGTGTTAATTCGGCAATGTGAGGGAGCGAGATTTGCAGTAAAGAAAGAATAGTGCATCGGAAAGGAGATACTCGTATACCAAAAGAAAATCCTGTCGTTTCCATAGAAAGGTTATTTGATTTAGAAGAAGACTTCATAGAACCCATAGTATATCATAGCGACGCAATTTCTATGTTAATTCGCCAATGTGAGGGAGCGAAGGATGCAGTACAGAACGAATAGTGCATCGGAAAGGAGATAGCTGTATCCCAAAAGAAAATCCCGTCGTTTCCATAAAAACGTTAATCGATTTAGAAGGAAAAGTCATAGAACCCATAGTATATCATAGCCACGCAATTTCTGAATTCATTCGTCACTGTGAGGGAGCGAGGAATGCAGTAAAGAATGAATAGGGCATCGGGAAGGAAATACTCGCATCCCAAATGAAATTCCTGTCGTTTCCATATAAAAGTTACTCGATTTAGTAGGATAAGTCAAAGAACCCATAGAATTTCATAGCGACGCAATTACTGTGTTAATTCGTCAATGTGAGGGAGCGAGAGATGCAGTAAAGACGGAATATTGCCTCGGAAGGGAGATACTCGTATCCCAAAAGAAAATCCTGTCGTTTCCATAGAAACGTTACACGATATAGAAGGAGAAGTCATAGAACCCGTAGTATTTCATAGCGACGCAAATTCTGCGTTAATTTGTTAATGTGAGGGAGCGAGGGTGCAGTACAGAAGGAATAGTGCATCGCAAAGGAGATACTCGTGTACCAAAAGAAAATCCTCAGGTTTCCATAGAAACGTTACTCGATTTAGAAGAAGAAGTGATTGATCACATAGTATTGCATAGCGACGCAATTTCTGTGATAATTGGTCAATGTGAGGGAGCGAGGGATGCAGTAAAGAAGGAATAGTGCATCGGAAAGGAGATACTCGTATCCCAAAAGGAAATCCTGTCGTTTCCCTTGAAACGATACTCGATTTAGAAGGAGGTGTCCTAGAACCAATAGTTTTTCATAGCGACGCAATTTCTGTGTTAATTCGTCAATGTGAGGGAGCGAGGGATGCAGTAGAAAAGGTATAGTGCATCGGAAAGGAAATATTCGTATCCCAAAAGAAAATCCTGTCGTTTCCATAGGAAAGTTATTTGATTTAGAAGGAGAAGACATAGAACCCATAGATTTTCATAGCGACGATACTTCTGTGTTAATTCGTCAATGTGAGGGATCGAGGGAAGCAGTAAAGAGGGCATAGTGCATCGGAAAGGAGATAGTCGTATCCCAAAAAAATATCCTTTCGTTTCCGTAGAAGCATTACTCGATTTAGAAGGAGGCGTCATGGAACCCATAATATTTCATATGGACGCAATTGCTGTGTTAATTCGTCAATGTGAGGGAGCGAGGGATGCAGAAAAAAGACGGAATAGTGCTTCAGAAAGGTGATACTCGTATCCCAAAAGAAAATCCTGTCGTTTCCATAGAAACGTTACTGGATTTAGAAGGAGAATCATAGAACCCATAGTATTTCATAGCGACGCAGTTTCTGCGTTAATTTGTCAATGTGAGGGAGCGAGGGATGCACTAAAGGAGGAATAGTGCATCGGAAAGGAGATACTCGTATCCCAAAAGAAAAACCTGTCGTTTCCATAGAAACGTTATTAGATTAAGAAGGAAAAGTTATAGAACCCATAGTACTTCACAGCGACGCAATGTATGTGCTTATTCGTCAATGTGTGGGAGCGAGGGATGCAGTAAAAAACTAATAGTGCATCGGAAAGGAGATACTCGTGACCCAAAAAAAATCCTGTCGTTTCCCTAGCAACGTAACTCGATTTAGAAGGAGAAGTCATGGAACCCATAGTATTTCATAGCGACGCTATTTCTGTGTTAATTCGTCAATGTGAGGGAGTGAGGGATGCAGTAAAGACGGAATTGTGCATCGGAAATTATAAACTCGTATCCCAAAAGAAAATTCTGTCGTTTCCCTAGCAACGTAACTCGATTTAGAAGGAGAAGTCATGGAACCCATAGTATTTCATAGCAACGCAATTTCTGTGTTAACTCTTGAATGTGAGGGAGCGAGGGATGCAGTAAAGAAGGAATAGTCCATCGGAAAGGAGATACTCGTATCCCAAAAGAAAATCCTGTCGGCTCCATAGAAACGTTACTTGATATAGAAGCAGAAGTCATAGAACCCATAGTATTTCATCGCGACGCAATTTCTGTGTTAATTCGTTAATGTAAGGGAGCGAGAGATGCAGCAAAAACGAAATAGTGCTTCGGAAAGGAGATACTCGTATCCCAATAGAAAATCCTATCGTTTCCATAGAAACGTTACTCGATTTAGAAGGAGAAGTCATAGAACCCATAGTATTTCATAGCGACGCAATTTCTGCGTTAATTCGTCAATGTGGGGGAGCGAGGGATGCAGTAAAGAAGGAATAGTGCATCGGAAAGGAGATACTCATATCCCAAAAGAAAATCTTGTCGTTTCCATAGAAACGTTACTCGATGTGAAAGGAGAAGTTATAGAAACCATAGTATATCACAGCGACGCAATTTCTGTGCTTATTCTTCAATGTGTAGAAGCGAGGGATGCAGTAAAGAACTAATAGTGCATCGGAAAGGAGATACTCGTATCCCAAAAGAAAATCCTGTCGTTTCCATAGAAACGATACTCGATGTAGAAGGAGAAGTCATGGAACCCATAGTATTTCATAGCGACGCAATTTTTGCGTTAATTCGTCAATGTGAGGGAGCAAGGGATGCAGTAAAGACGGAATAGTGCAACGGAAAGGAGATACCCGTATACCAAAAGAAAATCCTGTGGTTTCCATAGAAACGTTACTCACTTTAGAAGGATAAGTCATAGAGCCCACAGTATATCATAGCGACGCAATCTCTGTGTTAATTCGTCAATGTGAGGGAGCGAGGGATGCAGTAAAGTAGGAATAGTGCATCGGAGAGGAGATACTCGTATCCCAAAAGAAAATCCTGTCGTTTCCATTGAAACGTTACTCGATTTAGAAGGATAAGTCATAGAGCCCACAGTATATCATAGCGACGCAATCTCTGTGTTAATTCGTCAATGTGAGGGAGCGAGGGATGCAGTAAAGTAGGAATAGTGCATCGGAGAGGAGATACTCGTATCCCAAAAGAAAATCCTGTCGTTTCCATTGAAACGTTACTCGATTTAGAAGGATAAGTCATAGAGCCCACAGTATATCATAGCGACGCAATCTCTGTGTTAATTCGTCAATGTGAGGGAGCGAGGGATGCAGTAAAGAAGGAATAGTGCAACGGAGAGGAGATACTCGTATCCCAAAAGAAAATCCTGTCGTTTCCATTGAAACGTTACTCGATTTAGAGGGAGGTGTCTTAGAACCAATAGTATTTCATAGCGACGCAACTTCTGTGTTAATTCGTCAATGTGACGGAGCGAGGGATGCAGTAAAGAAGGAATAGTGCATCGGAAAGGAGATACTCACATCCCAAAAGAAAATCCTGTCGTTTCCATAGAAACGTTACTCGATTTAGAAGGAGAAGTCGTAGAACCCATAGTATTTCATAGGGGCGCAATTTCTGCGTGAATTCGTCAATGTAAGGGAGTGAGGGAGGCAGTAAAGATGGAATAGTGCATCGGAAAGGACATACTCGTATCTCAAAAGAAAATCCTGACTTTTCCATAGAAACGTTACTCGATTTGGAAGGAGAAGTCATAGAATCCATAGCACTTCATAGCGACGCGATTTTTGTGTTAATTCGTCAATGTGAAGGATCCAGGAATGCAGTAAAGTAGGAATAGTGCATCGGAAAGGAGATATTCGTATCCCAAAAGAATATCCTGTCCAATCCATAGGAACGTTACTCGTTTTAGAAGGAGAAGCCATAGAAAACATAGTATTCCATAGCGCCAAAATTTCTGTGTTAATTCGTCAATGTGAGGGAGCCAGGGATGCAGTAAAGAAGTAATAGTGCATCGAAAGGAGAAATTCGTATCCCAAAAGAAAATCCTGTTGTTTCCATAGAAGTGTTCCTCGACTTGGAAGGGGATGTCATAGAACCAATAGTATTTCATAGCGAATCAATTTCTGTGTTAATTTGTCAATTTGAGGGAGCAAGGGATGCAGTAAAGAAGGAATAGTGCATCGGAAAGGAGATACTCGTATGCCAAAAGAAAATCCTGACTTTTCCATAGAAACGTTACTCGATTTAGAAGGAGAAGTCATAGAACCCATAGTATTTCGTACCGACGCCATTTCTGTGTTAATTCGTCAATGTGAGGGAACGAGGGACACAGTAAAGACGGAATAGTGCATCGGAAAGGAGATGCTCGTATACCAAAAGAAAATCCTGTCGTTTCCATAGAAACGTTACTCGAATTAGAAGGAGAAGTCTTTGAACCCATAGTATATCATAACGATGCAATTTCATTGTTAATTCGTCATTGTGAGGGAGCGAGGGATGCAGTAACGAAGATAGTGCATCGGAAAGGATATAGTCCTATCTCAAAAGAAAATCCTGTCGTTTCCATAGAAACGTTACTCGATTTAGAAGGAGAAGTCATAGAACCCATAGTATTTCATAGCGACGCAATTTCTGTGTTAATTCGCCAATGTGAGGTAGCGGGGGATGCAGTACAGAAGGAATAGTGCATCGGAAAGGAAATACTCGTATCCCAAAAGAAAATCCTCTCGTTTCAATGGAAACGTAACTCGATTTAGAAGGAGAAATAGAACACATAGTAATTCATAGCGACGCAATTTCTGTGTGAATTCGCCAATGTGAGCAAGCGAGGGACGCAGTAAAGATGGAATTGTGCATCGGAAAGGAGATACTCGTATACCAAAAGAAAATCCTGTCGTTTGCATAGAAACGTTATTTGATTTAGAAGGAGAAGTCATAGAACCCATAGTATATGATAGCGACGCAATTTCTATGTTAATTCGCCAACGTGAGAGAGCGAGGGATGCAGTACAGAAGGAATAGTGCATCGGAAAGGAGATAGCTGTATCCCAAAAGAAAATCCCGTCGTTTCCATAGAAACGTTACTCGATTTAGAAGGAGAAGTCATAGAACCCATAATATATCATAGCCACGCAATTTCTGTGTTAATTCGCCAATGTGAGGGAGCGAAGGATGCAGTACAGAAGGAATAGTGCATTGGAAAGGGAATAGTCGTATCTTAAAAGAAAATCCTGTCGTTTCCATAGAAACGTTACTCGATTTAGAAGGAGAAGACGTAGAACCCATAGTATTTCAAAGTGACGCAATTTCTGTGCTTATTCGTCAAAGTGAGGGAGCGAGGGATGCAGTAAAAACGGAATAGTGCATCGGAAACAAGATACTCGTATCCCAAAAGATAATACTGTCGTTTCCATAGAAACCTTACTCGATTTAGAAGGAGAAGCCATTTAACTCATAGTATTTCATAGCGACGCAATTTCATTGTTAATTCTTCATTGTGTGGGAGCGAGGGATGCAGTAAAGAAGGAATAGTCCATCGGAAAGGAGATACTCGTATCCCAAAAGTAAATCCAGACGTTTCCATAGAAACGATACTCGATTTAGAAGGAGAAGTCATAGAACCCATAGTATTTCATAGCGACGCCATTTCTGTGTTAATTCTTCAATGTGAGGGAACAAGGGAAGCTGTAAAGAAGGAATAGTGCATCAAGAAGGAGATACTCGTATCCCAAAAGAAAATCCTGTCGTTTCCATAGAAACGTTACTCGATTTAGAAGGAGAAGTCATTGAACCCACAGTATTTCATAGCGACGCAATTTCATTGTTAATTCGTCATTGTGAGGGAGCGAGGGATTCAGTAAAGAAGGAATAGTGCATCGGAAAGGAGATAGTCGTATCCCAAAAGAAAATCTTGTGGTTTCAATGGAAACATTACTCGATTTAGGAGGAGAAGTCATAGGACCCGTAGTATCTCATAGCGACGCAATTTCAGTGTCAATTCGGCAATGTGAGGGAGCGAGATTTGCAGTAAAGAAAGAATAGTGCATCGGAAAGGAGATACTCGTATACCAAAAGAAAATCCTGTCGTTTCCATAGA